>NC_080426.1:42105474-42327974 GCF_029873635.1 Malania oleifera | reverse complement strand
GAAGAAGTGTACATGGATGCGCCTCCAAGATTTGGTGAAAACTTTGGCACAATGGTGTGTAAACTGAAGAAGTCCTTATATGGGTTAAAACAATCACCAAGAGCTTGGTTTGAGAAATTCACTCAGTTTGTTAAAAGTCAAGGGTATACTCAAGGGCAAGGTGATCATATGATGTTTATAAGACTTTCACAAGATGGGAAGATAGCGATACTGATTGTGTTTGTAGACGATATAATTCTCACTGGAGATAACGTACTTGAGATGAATCGATTGAAGACTTCCCTCTCATCAACACTTGAGATCAAGGACTTAGGATCTCTAAGGTATTTCTTTGGAATGGAGGTTGCTCGGTTGAAGAAAGGGATTGTTGTCTCCCAACGGAAGTATGTCCTTGACCTTAAGGAGACTGGGATGAGCGGTTGTGGGCCAGCAGACACTCCAATAGATCTCAATAAAAAACTTGGAGATGACAATGAAGGTGATCCCGTGAATACAACTCGATATGAAAAGTTGGTGGGAAAGTTAATTTACTTGTCACATACACGACCTGATATTGCTTTTGCTGTGAGTTTGGTAAGCCAGTTTATGCATTCACCCTATGAGAAACATCTTGAAGCGGTTTATCGGATTATCAGATACTTGAAAAGTACACCAGGCAAGGGTTTACTCTTCTAGAAGACCACACAGCAGAATATAGAGGCATACATTGATGTAGATTGGGCAGGCTCTGTTATTGACAGGAGATCCACGTTAGGATACCATACTTTTGTCTAGGGAAATATGGTCACATAGAGAAGCAAGAAACAGAATGTGGTTGCAAGGAGCTGTGCCGAGCCAGAATATAGGGCTATCGCCAGCGGAGTTTGTGAGATGCTATGGCTGAAGAGAATTCTTGAAGAGTTGTGGATGCCGGTGAACATGCCAATGAAGTTGTATTGTGACAACAAAGCTGCCATAAGTATTGCTCAAAATCTAGTACAACATGATTGCACGAAGCATGTAGAGATTGACAGACACTTCATAAAAGAGAAGATTGATAGTGGAGCTGTTTGCATGCCTTTTGTTCCTACTACTCAACAAATAGCTGATATCTTCACCAAAGGACTTTTCAGACCTAGTTTTGAGCTCTTTGTAAGCAAGTTGGGCATGATAGATATCTACGCTCCAACTAGGGGGGGGGGGGGGGGGGGGGTGTAATATTTCTAGTGAATAAATTAGGAAATTCTATTTTTTGCAAATAAAATCTGAAATTTCTATTTCAGATTCTAGTAGTTTCTGTTTCCTTTTTTCTAGCCTAGAGATCTGCTGATTTGATTTGCTGATTTTGTGGCCTTCTTCTACTATTTATCTTCTAATCGTGTCTTTTGAAATTTAATAAGAATGGTTATTCTTCTTCTCAAAAAACCTTCAATAACCCTTGGAAAATCCTCAAATTTCATGCATCCCTCTTTATCAATCATTGAACTATAGTGTTGTTATTATATATAATTTTTCGTTATAGGAGCTGAGGTGATTAATCTCTTGATGAAGAATGAAGAGAGGGTAAACACAGACAAGAGGAAGATTTGGGGGAAAAACAGTTACTCCAATTTCATTCAAAATTAACCAGGAGCAAAAATTAGAAAAATGCAAAAAAGTGTGTAAAAATATACATATCTACGAGCTGCACATGATATAGCTATAACTAATTAATTAAACGAAGCACTCTTGGGCTCAGGACCCAACACACCCTTGACGGCCTCCAAAAAGCATCGGATCAATCCATCCAATAACCAGCGTCCTGTCCTACACATCTACACCACCGCTCCTTTTTTAAAAGATTAATCATCATCTATATCTGCCATCCTACAAAAAATTTCCACTCCCCAAATTTTGAATTATACATGCTTATGTTTGTGCTATTCCATTGAATGTCATTCATAAGGCATTAGAACATGCAGTTTATGCCATTTGCTCTCGTACAGAATGTTTTACTAGATGTTTATTTAATGCTCAATCTGTTCAATTACAACATTTTGCAGTTAAATTTGTCAATATTGTGGTTAGTCTGTTTTTTTTTTTTTTTTATCTTGGTTGACACTTCAATCTTAATTTTTTTTGGCTTGATTGTATTTCCAGACAGATGATTTGCAAGATCACATTATTCTCTGTGGATTTGGACGAGTTGGCCAGGTCTGGTCATTATATTCAGTGATGCAGTTTTAATTTCATAAAATTATTTATATTATGAACATGCCATTAGTTTTGTACACATGCATTTGTAACACTAGTGCTTTTCCTTCAGATCATTGCACAACTCCTTTCAGAAAGACTGATTCCATTTGTTGCTCTTGATGTTAGGAGGTAAGATTTCCTGCATTGTTTGATTTAAACGACACCGAACAGATCCTGGGGCAATCATCAGTGGTGTGCTTGTAATATATATGCTAATTCATATGATAAGTGTCAACGGTATCATTTTTATGGACAAGAATATCGATATTTTTTAGAAGTAAACAAAACATTTCTAAAAACAATTGGATTTAACTAAAACTTGATAATTTTATTTAGGAAGTTTGTGTAAGATATGTTAGGGTTTGAATTAAATAAAGTCCATTTGGTTAAAAAAATAAATTAATAATATCATAAGACAGAAATGCTAAATAAAGAAGATTTATTTTGTAAAATATGTAAAATAATTAAACCATTTAGCATCTTCTAAAACTATTGTAAATTATCTAATATCATTATCGCAAAATACTTCACTTGTCAAGAATGAATATTAGGAATAAAATCATTGATTAAGAAATACTCTTAAGATAACAGACCTCAAATCTATTTGGAAGTAGAATAAATTTGGTAATTGATTGCTAAGTAAATAAAAAATAACAATCATTTGTCTACTAAATATTTAGTGAAAAAATAAAATAAAAGTGACTATTAAAAATGTTAAACAAATTGGTTTATAATAAAACTGCAGAGTAGGTAAACTTGTATCGTCTTCTAAAACTGGAAATACTATAAATTTTTAAATATTATTAAGATGAACAATAATTGAGGTCTCATAGTTTAATATTAAAAATAAAATCATAGATCCCAAATTACCCTCCAAGTAACAAAACCACAATTTATTTTAAAAGTAGAAGAAAATCATTTATATTAAGTGTACAAAGTAATAGCTATGAGACAGTTTCAGGTTAATGAATCATAGTTTATTATATAAATAGTTAGTCACTAATACATATAAAAATATATTTCAAAACTATTGAATTTTGCTCATAGGTTCTCATGTACCACTTTTGCATGTAAAATAAACATTAATTTCTGTATTAAATTTGTGAATCAAAAGAATTATTTATTGACTCAGGATGAAAAAAAGTTTATTGTTTCTATAGAAAAATTAAATTTAATACAAAAATTAAATGTCATCTTGTCCATTCAAAAAAGATAAAAAATTGATTCTCATACATTGCAAACTTCATGCAGCACATGCACATCTTATAAAATTAATAACTGAAATTTTTGTGAGGCTGCATGTATATTACATGTTTTGACAAAAAATGTCCTTTTAGACAATAACACAATTAATTTTTTTATATGCCCAGCTAATACTGATCACATAACAATCAATTATGTTTACTTGTATTTAAAAAAAATGTATCAACATACCTATTTTAGTAACATGTTCTATTTATAAGTAATTCACATAATGCTACATTTATTTGACTCTTTCTTGTTGATACGACCCATCTCATATGATATCTTTGACAATAATATATAACTTTTTACTTTTAAAATTTTAACTTTTAGAATAATATAATCTATTTGTAAATCAATTGGCTTAAAATGTATACTGACTAGGATTTAATATAATTATTATACTTTTATAAAAATAAAAATTTTAATATTTAAAAATGAATTTAGGTAAAATTATTTAATCTTTCCTAAATTTTCATTTTAAAAAATTTAATTTTAGTATTGTATATTATAAATATAATATTTTAGCTGCTAGAAAACTATGTATCAGTGTTGCTCCTCTAAAAAGTTGTCATATTCATTTCAAAATTTGTTATGTTGGATACTCTTTGGACACTTCTCTAACAGGCATCTAACATTTCATCAACATTTCCATAATTTTTTAAAGTTTTATTTATTTATTTATTTATTGTATTTGACACTCCTCCAATGCTTCTAAGGCACATCTTGGACACTCGTGCAGCACTTTGAAAAAAAAATTATAATTACAGTCAAGTAGTGCAGCTTGTTTTTCTTTTTCTTTTTCTAAGTTACAATAAACTGATTGGCATTTTACTGGAAATATATATATTGAGAATTTTTATAACATCATATGTAATATATTTAAATATAATATTTTACATCTTTTGCGTGTACATGTTGTGTCATATCTTATATTTTCTATGACTTTTTTGGCCCTATATTTGTGTTGTGTCGTAGCAATATTCGGTATTTGCATCTATATGTTATAATTATGAAAAAACTTTAATTTCTTGCAAATAATTTTGAGTAAAATGTTTTATTTTATAAAACTTGATTATGACTCTTAAAGCTTGATATATATTGTTGGCCCATTACTTAAAAGCTTAATCTTTTAGGTGAAATGCTTGCTTAACATGGCGTCAAAGCCATGATTGCTAGTCTTGTTGCCCACATTTATAGTGTGGTGGTATCGGTGTTATCTATCTTTTGTTTATATGTTCATGTGCTAACGGGTTGCACCTGCAAGGGCGTGTTAGAGCATGTCATATATTGTTGGCCAACAACCTAACAGCTTAAGCTTTTAGGTAAAGTGGTAGTCTAACAGAGTCAATAAATGATGAAATTATTTCTAAAAATTCTAAATTATATTAGAATTATCTAAGCATATCGATTAAAATTATTTGCTTTCAATCACGTGCAATGCATGTGATGTGTTTACTAGTGTTTGTGTGTGTGTATACATGTATCATAGTTATGCCCCTGGTGGGGAATGATTTAAGCTTCCAAATATAAATGTAGAAGTCCTAATCAGTCTCAGTTGCAGCATTTTGATTGTGAATACCATGGACTGACCATTGTCCAATTGCATCAATTAGCAATTTTGTTACATGTTTTTCCAGAGTACCTTCATTGACATTTTGATATGAATGAAAATTTGAAGGGAAAGTATATATGCATTTAATGTTCTGCAATGTTTGTGCCGTGGCAAATTGGGCATGGACTTTGTGAAATTTTGATTGGTAGGAATTTTTTGCACTATTTTCAGATTAATTATGTAGTTTCCATAATTTCAGTGATAGAGTCGCTATTGGGCGTGCCCTTGATCTTCCAGTGTATTTTGGAGATGCTGGAAGCCGAGAGGTAAACTGAATGTCTGATCTGGAATTGGCTTACTTGCTAGTTCAAAGATTGACATGTTTCTTTGTCTGCTGGTTGGCTAGGTTCTCCATAAAGTTGGAGCTGAAAGAGCATGTGCTGCAGCAATAACTTTAGATACCCCTGGTGCAAACTATAGAACTGTTTGGGCACTGAGCAAATATTTCCCAAATGTGAAGACATTTGTCCGTGCTCATGATGTGGATCATGGACTTAATTTGGAGAAGGCTGGGGCTACAGCGGTATTTTTCTTATGGCTGTTGCTATAAATTTTAGTTTCTGTTTTTCAGTGTGAAATAAATTGTACCTTTCCCATTTCTAGTTTTCTTTCTTTATAGAAATCTTGACATGCAGATATTGGACTATGTTGTTTTGAGATCTTGATTATAGCCTATATTTTTGCATAATTTTCAACTGTTACAAAGTGATTCGTGCAATTTATGTTAAATTTGAAATTGTTAAAATAATTAGTATTCATTGTAGATTTTGTCTATCCTACATCAAGGTTTGAATTTTATTTCATACCCTGTCAAAAAATGTACAGGTAGTTCCGGAGACGTTGGAACCAAGTCTACAGTTAGCAGCTGCTGTTCTTGCACAGGTACAAAAATGTGACTACTGCTAAATTTTATAAAATTTCTTTCTTCAGCAGTTCCTTTTTCCCATTTCAACGGTGTTTCGGCAGAGTTGTTTTCTTTTAATCCTGCACAGTTATTTTACAGTGAAATATCTTTATGGAGTTAACTCATATATGATGAAATGAATTCAAGTGCTTAATTACATGCTGACTTTCGTTTCTGCCTAAGGTTGTATGTGCTCACCCATATTAGAAAGCTTTTGCTGCCAATCTCTTGGATATTTGTGAAACTTCTGATTATGTACCATGAGTTCCTTTTCCATGTAAACGTATAAATATATAGAACAATATATAAGTTCAACCTATTTAGATGCAATTGCCACAACAACAAAGCCTTAAGTGCCACCAGATGGGATCAACTACATGAATCCTTTTCTGCTAATATTGTACAATCTTGGGCAGTCATATTCAGATATATCACTTATATTTTATTTTAAAGCTGTGGTTTGACAACCATATGGCAAACCAGTGTAAATGAGTGTGTTTGTGCCTGTGTTGATTTATACATTCTCAGATTTTCTTTTTCTTCCCCCCCTACCCCCCTATATTTTTTAGGCTAAACTACCCATGTCGGAGATTGCGGCAACAATCAACGAATATAGGACCCGCCACCTCTCCGAACTTACCGAGGTACTCAACATTGGTCATATTTTGAATTGATTTTCACAATACCAGTCTTGTACTTGTGAGTGCAGGACCACATTTTACTCCAAAATTTTAAACGAGAGATTTAGAAGGATTTCTGGACTTATTTTGTTTGTGTGGGCAGCTCTGTGAAGCCAGTGGAAGTTCTCTTGGCTATGGATTTTCTCGTATGATGAGTAAATCCAAAGGTCAGCCATCGGACTCTTCGGACGAGAACCACGTCACTGAAGGAACACTGGCAATATAGAAATTTATACCTAGTAGGTAAAGAAGAGGAAAGGAATAAAGAATTATATGCTGTACAGGGGAACCCATGTTCCATTCATATAATGTGTACAGGAATTTGCTGGAATTTGTTGGCAGTAGCACTAATTCTAACATTTTTTGTTTGATAAATTTTGAGGGACCTCGCTTTTTGGTTTTTATAAGATTGTTTTCGTAGGGAACTTTTCTTTACAGATATTTATTCATTTGTTTATTTATTTACTTCATTTTTTTTTCAGGCTGTTTGATTTCTGAGGGAGTGCTGAAGAGTGAAGACTTGCAATTTTTCCATGGGTGGTCATAGGGAAAGGTCGTGTTAGATTAGATTAATCTTCATATTGTTACGAAAAATGAATGTTCTTATGTACAGTAAAATCAATAGAATAATTCATGTAAATGAATAAGACATTAAAAGAGAAATTTTGAAAAAAAGTTCAAGTTAGGTTGTGAATCCTGGAATTAGGAGTGTATTCGAGTCTACCCAACAAAATACTCGAGCTTAACTTGAAAATGTTAAGCTTCAAACTCGATTAAACTCGATCGACATCATAAATATAAAAAAGTGAAATTTTTTATATTTTCCTTTTTTCAAAATTTTCTTTCTTTGGCACCAAAAGTTTTAACACCTCATTCTTCCTTTGGTCACATGGTAATAGTAAGAAAGCATGTGCTTTTGCACATGAATAAATGGGCTGCTTTTATCTTTTTGTGCAATGGTATTTTTAAGAAATATTTATATTGTTTAAAGGAAATGAGATTTCAAATATTGAAGTTCATGATGATGGGTTGCACATTGAAAATATGGAAGCCTAAAACTCGAAAACAAAATGGAGAATTTAGAAAATAGAAATTGAAGTTGGATAGAAAAGGTAACTAGGGTAGTGACTATATTTAGTTTTTTCTTTATAATAATTTTTTGAAAGTTTTATTGAATTGCACTTCACTATTTAAAGTTCGAATTGTGAATTGATTCTTGAAATATTATATTTAGGCTAATTTGGTTCAAGACCTTTTTTAAGGATCTCAATAAAGTTAGGCCATGGAATACAATTTAGTAAAACTTTGAGGACCTGTAAAGTAATTTATCATATATTTTCCTTTATTGTTTGATCATTTGAATTTTTCTTTATTGTGTGAACTTTCTTACTTGCGGCCATCCAATTTCATCCCCTTGAATGCTTCCTTTTATGAAAGGAGTCTTTTCCTTTACCATTACAATGTCAATGAATTTAAAAATGTTTGTCAACATCTTAATAATTCATGTTATTTCAAATACAATGCGTCTAATGCTCTACTTCAGAAACAAACCAACAATCCTTTTTCATAAAAAGAGAAATTAATGCTTGCACAATATATTGCTTGTGCTTCATTTAAAGTAATCATAAGGCTTCTACAAAAATAAATTGGGTTTAATTCAAATTCAATAACCAAAGAAAAAAATAGCACGAAGAGAATTATAATTGTAACCATGAAAGTGGGCACTATAAATTAGGTATCATAACTCATATTTTAAGTGCTTTCATTGTGAATTTAGAACTAATTCAACAAATAGTTTCGAACTATTCAAGCATTGCACATTAACAATGACTTCAGCAACAAGAAGGTTTGATTCAATTGCTTCACCTACACACAATCATAACCCATAGTTTTCTCTCACTTTCATTCCCTTTCACTACAAATTAAGTTCTAAATATTACCAATAGCTAAGAAACTATGTTGTTTAGCCATGCAATGGCCAGAGTTTGAAAATATTGCATCAAAATAACATATAACTGAGTAATTTTATCCTTGAGCCTTAAGCAACAAGCTAATCTCATATGGCACATTCGGCAGTGGGAAGTAGAAAGCATATGAATCGTATCCATATTGAGTGGAGATCAATCCAACTTGAGAAAACTAAACAAGTTTACTTAATTATTTCCAATTAGAAATTCAAATCATTTAATACTTGAGTATCTTACTTTAGTACAACAACAACAAAATCAAGTCTTAAGTCTCATTAGATGGGTCATGGGTGGTTTGGTTACATGAATCTTTTTTCGCCAATTTATGTAATCATGGACAATTTATTTCGACAAATTTAAGACTATTAAATCCTTACCTATTATCTTATTTCAAGTTATTTTAAGTCTATTCCTATCCCTTCTACTACCCCTCACAATAACTAACTCACTCTTCCTCACTGACGCACTATGTAATCTACGTTGTAATTATCCAAACCATCTAAGTCGTCCCTCTATTATCTTATCTTCTATAGGAGCTATGCCTAAATTACTACGAATATGTTCATTTTTTAATTTATATTAATGTTATACCATTCATCCATCTAAACATTCTTATATCAGTAATTTTCACTTTTTTGATATGTTGTTTCTTAATTGCCTAATATTCTGACTCATATAACATAACTAGTCTTATAATCGTCCTATAAAACTTTTCTTTTAACTTTAAGGGTATTCTATGATCACAAAGTACACATGAAGTGTAATAATCCCAAAAATGGTTACACAAGATTAGTAAGGTGATTTCAAAAAAATTAAATTAAATTAAATTAAAAATTAAAAAATTAAATTAAATAATAATTAATTAATTTTTATTTTATTATTTAAATATATTATTATTAATTAAATATTATATTATTAATATATATATATCATATCATATCATTCATCCTGAAGCTTCAGGATTTAACCTTTGCGCAGAGCCCCCCCCTCCTTCAGTTTCTCGTCTCTCTCCTTGTTCTCTCTCCCTCTCTCCTCATTTTTCTGGACGGATACTCGCCTGATCAGAAATCATAGAATATTGCTGGACTCTATTTTTCGCTGCCATCATTTCTACCATAGCAGATTGGTTGTAAGAGCGGCGTAAGCATATCTCCTGAGGTAAGCTAAATTTTTGTTTTTATCTCAATTTCTTGTAAATTTTAAGTCCAATTGACGATCGGACACCACCACGAGAATCTAGGGATAATTCTCTACAAGTCTAGTGTAGCGGATTTCTCGTGGGGTCGTCGTAGGCGTAACCCCAAATTTAGAATAAGGGGGTTATTAAGTGGCTAATTGTTATTTAATTAGTATTGATTTAAAATTGTTAGATATTAGGCATTCTGAGGTTAAAGTAGGATTTTTGAAATTTAAAATCCGGGTGAGCGTCGCGGGTGTAATTTCGGGACTCCGCAGGCATAGTTCAAAAAATCAAGTGAGGGTGTTAAATATTAGTTTAAATGTTAATTTGGGGTATATGGAGCCTAAGGAAGGTTATATGAGTATTATTTTAAAAAATGAGTTAATTAATCTGGGAAAAACGCAAATTGCAGGATTTGAGTTTCAGGTACCAAGGGATAAGATTTGGGTTTTAACGAGACTCTCAATAAGTCAGGTAAGGGGAATAAATTATAACAGTATTTTTAGAGTAACTGTTTGAATTGATATGTGAAAATGAGCATATGGTATTTTGTTTGGAAATTATTATGATATAAATATCAGATAAATTGTGTGGCATTTGAATAATATTAATTTGTGATATTTTGGAATATGAAATATGATTATAGGAATATTGTTTATAATAAATGGGAAAATATGAGAATATGATTTGTATTATTGAAAAGTTTGGAAATTCACAAAATGGGTTATATATATTATTATGAGAATGAAATGTGTATATTGAGATGGGGAATTCTGAAATTATGAATATTGAAAATGTGAAAATGGGAAATATGAATATTGTAATGTAAATATTGTAATATGAATAGTTGAAACATGAATATTGAAATGAGTATACTGAAATGTAAATATGGCATTGTGAATATTGAGTTGAGAATGAGAAAATGAGAATATTGCAATGTGAATACTGCAATATGGGAATTGAAATGTGATTGATGAAATACCAATACTGCATAATGATTGTGGGTATGTGGTAATGATAACCCTGATGGATGGTTATGGAAACCCTAATGATGAGTTGTGATATTGAGTACGGTACCATTGCTAGTGATGTAGTGTAACCACACAGACTCTTGGAGCGTGTGGCGTGACAGTCGACTGAGTTGTTTAGTAGAGTTGTTGTGCCCCTTGAGTTTAGATCAAGACTATAGGCCGGTCAGTCATACTACAGACGCGAGATATGTGATATGATATTTTGATCTAACCGGGTTGGCCAACCACGGTTAGATCCAGCCTTCGGCCGCACAACCTTAACCATGAGGGGAAGCATGGCATGGAAAGAAGATTCTCAAGGTAACCATGAGTTACAAACTCGATGTTGGTACTAGATACCAAGGATACTCATGAGCCGAATAGTGAAATAGAAACGAAAAGTGAAAAAATGATAAAATGGGCTAAAATGAGAAATGAAAGAAATAATGGAAATTAAGAAATAGATAATGATAAAATTAAGAAATGGAACCGTGTGAGTTAATAATATAAATAATTGAGGCAAAGTGAAACTTTCTGCCTAAGGGCTTACTGAGTAAGGTGAGTGTCCTGATAGGTATTAGATGTGGTCATACCTAACTGCATAACGTGTTAGGGCAAAGAGAAGCTATCTGTATAAGCGGGTAGTCTTCCCTATTCTCAGGGACTTTGCGGGTAAATATGTGTTGGAAATGGTTAAATTTGAGAAATAGTTTTAAAACTTATAAAATCTTGTGTTGTATAATTATATGATTATGAGAATATGTTTATCAATGTATTATTCTCAGATGAAATGTTAATTTGAAAAGTAAAGTGTATTATAATTGAATTCATATGGTCACATACTGTAAATAATTTATTCCTTTACTGAGATGTCTTTCACCCAAATTATCTAAATTTTTCTAGGAACAAAGATAGGTCAGGCAATAGAGCTCCGAGACAATAGGGAGCTGAGACCCTGACACACAGGATGAGTTTTGGACTAGGGGAGGAGTAATTCCCCTAGAGTTGAATTGTTTTTGAGTATGAGATGATAATGTATATATATATATATATATATATATATATATATATATATATATATGTATGTTGATACTCTGAGTATTGTATTCTGGTTGTTAAGTATATACTATTTTCCGTTGTTAGGTTGTTTAAATGAAATGGCTTTTTACCTGGTACCCAATGTGAGTCGGGTCATAAGAGTGGTAATCGGGTTGTTGACGTGGCCGATTGGCGAATATGGTTGATGACGAGTGAATATTTATTATTGTTTTAAAAAAAATTATAGAAAAATCGGGGCGTCACATGAAACACTTCTCCATTTTACCCAACTTACTTTAATTTTATGCATTACATCCTCTTCAATTTTTCCTTCAACTTTTATAATAGATCCAAAGCATCAAAATCTACAAGTGCTATTTATTTCTACATCATCAAGTTTAACTTTATCTTTAATATTTCTCCTACTATTATTGAAATTACATTTCATATATTTTGTCTTATTTTAATTTATCTTAAAGCATCTAGATTCTAAAGTTTTTCTCCATAATTCCAACTTAACCTCTACTCCATCCCTAGTTTTCATCAATCAATAAAAATTCATCTGCAAACAACATACACTATGGAATCTCATTTTGGATACTCCCAGTCAGTAGTCAGTTGATCCATCACTAAAGCAAAAAGATAAGGACTTAAAGCAAATCATTAATGTACACCTATCATGATTGGAAATTCTATAGTCTCTCCACCAATAGTTCTTATATTAGTCATTACTCCATTGTACATATCCTTAATAACATCAGTATACTTACTACATATGCTTTTTTTTTTTTTTGTATTTTTGTTTTAGAGCTTTCTCTAAATCAATATCTACTATATGCAAATCCCTCTTCTTTTCCCTAAATATTTCCATTAATTTTATTAAAAAAATATATACCTTTCATAGTAGATCTCCCATGCATAAAATCAAATTGATTTTCAAAGACCTTCATTTCTAACTATAACCTTTATTCAACTACCTTTTCCCATAGTTTCATCATATGACTTGTAATTTTAATTCCACAATAGTTATTATAATTTTGAATATCTCCTTTATTTTTGTGTATAGGTATTAAAGCACTTTTCCTCCATTCGTCTAGCATTTTCTTAGTTTTTATAATTGTGTTAAATAAATTAATTAACCATATAATTCCATTATCACCTAATCATTTCCAGACTTCAATTGGGATGTTATCTGGTTCTATAACTTTTCCATTTTTTTTATCCCTTTTAGTACAAACTTAACTTTGTTAACTCTAATCTTGTGAATAAATCTCATATTTTTAGTTTTTCCTTTATTTGTCAATTCTAAGTTTAAGCCTTCTATTTTGGTTTTCATTTAATAACTTACTAAAGTAACTTTGCTATCTTTCTTTTATGTCTTCTTCTTTAACCAAGATAATATCATTCTCACTTTGTATACATTTTATATTATCTAAGTCCTTACTTTTTCTTTCAATAACTCAAGAAAGTTTAAATATATCTCTTTCCCCTTCTTTTGTATCTAATCTATCATACAAATTATTAAATGATCTATGTTTAGTTTCACTAACAACTTTTTTCTTGCATTTTTTTCTTGCCTTTTTATACTTTTCAAAGTTATCTATGTTTCTACATTTTTGCCATATTTTATACTGTTGGCCTAACAAGACTAAATCTCGTTTTGATGATAACATGTTCAATCACTAGATACACACATAAGTAACTTGCGGTTTGTCATTATCAAAACTAGGGATTGGACTCAAAAGGCCAACAAGTGAGTTGAAAATCCCAAAATGATGGGCCTTCTATCTTGATTTTGGTGTCATATGATAAAATCGCTGAAGGACGCCACTTTACCATTTTGGATTGCTTTAGATCACCCTATGCAGTTAGAATTGGTGGGAAAAGACCAAAAAAGCTAGGAACGATAGGGTTTCACTTGGATTTGCGCATCTAAAGTCAAAATCATTGGCAAACCTCTTCTTACCATTTTAGACTGTTCTACATCATCCAGTGTAGTCAGATTTGGTAAAAAGGGACCACAAAAGTTCGGAGTGATGAAGGTTGTGCCTTGATTTGTATGTTCAAGATCAAAATCACTATCTAACATCTTCTTACCATTTCAAATTACTTTGATTCACCTAATGCAGTCAGATTTGGTGTAACGCCCCAACTTGGGTTTGCCAGGGAGTATTGCGTCTCTCCTCCTCCACCTAGACCAGACAGCAGGGCCTTATCGGACTAATGACTAATCCCACAGACTAATACTTGTCCTTTTTAGTGTGTTTTTGTCCTCACTAACACACTCCCTAAGAAAACTTTCCAGAAAGTCACTCATCCTAAGATTACTTCAAGTCAAGCACACTTAACTGTGGAGTTCTTAAGGGAAGACTCCCGAAAAGAAAGATGCACCTTGTTGATATGGTAGTAACATCTAATCCTTTTAAACATTTCTTCCATGGGGTATCACATTCTCCCCCACTAACAGAACTCAATGTCCTCGTTGCGAACCCACATTTCCAAACTCAGTCGATGTGAATCTCATCTCATTTTCGGTTAGGTAATTGCTCTGATACCATTTTGTAATGCCCCAACCTGGGTCTGCCAGGGAGTATTGTGTCTCTCCTCCTCTATCTAGACCAGACAATAGGGGAGCAGGCCTTATCGAACTAATGACTAACCCCACATACCAACACGTGTTCTTTTCAGTGTGTTTTTGTCCCCATTCACACACTTCCTATGAAAATTTATCAGAATGTCACTCATCCCAAGATTACTCCAAGTCAAGCACGCTTAACTGTGGAGTTCTTATAGGAAGACTTCCAAAAAGAAATGTACACTTTGTTAATATGGATTGTAACATCTAATTATTTTAAGTCCACATGGTATCACATTTGGCAAAAAAGATATCTAAAAAGCATGAATGGCAGAGGTTTTGCCTTGATTTGTGTGCCTAAGGTCAAGATCACTATTAGACCTCTCCTTACCATTTTGAACTATCCTGAATCACTTGGTGTAGTTAGATTTAAGAGAAAGTGACTAAAAAGCTCAAAATAAAAAGAATTTTGCCTTGGTTTGCATGTCCGAGGTTAAAATCACTCTCATACTTCTCCTTACTATTTTGGATTGCCTTGAATCAACTAGTGTAGTCAAATTTTGCAAAAAGAGACCACAAAAGTTTGAAATGACGGCTATTTTGTCTCAATTGGGTACAGAAGATCAAAATCTTTGTTAGACCCCACCTAAACGTTTCAAACCGTTCTGGACTATCTGGGATAGTCAAAAATGGTAAAAATAAATCAAATATGGCAAAAACACAAAGGAAAGGTAGAGAAAGTTAAGAAGACTCGTCGAACTCCACCCTAAGCCTTTGGTTGAAATGTACCCCACATGCTTAGTGAATTGACACCTAAATAAAATCTAGTGTCAACAAGTTGGATACAACTAGTACGCTCTCATAATTGATAACATAAATACATTCATTACAAACACTATAAACTAGCAATACTTGAATACTAATGAAGTACTAGACATGCTCCATGCTTAATATTTTCTTTATTAAGGGCCCAATAACTATACAATATATATAAGAAAGCTTCCTTATACCTAAATATGCATAATAGAGTCTAAATAATTCTCTCTACTATATATCTTTTACTTTGGTTTTTGAGATTGTTGTTGAAGCACTTTTCAATTGATTTTTTTTGTTTTTTTTTTTTGTTGTAGCTGTCCTTCAAAGGTTCATATCGGTCAATCTATTCCAATTATTGGATAAAACTCAGGCCTTAAGGGTAAGTGTCTTATTGAAATGTTATGCTTTTAAAATAATAAACACCTTGTTATTTAAATCGGTCATAAATGTGAGGACTCCAAGTACATTAAACAAGAGATACTTTTCGACAATAGTAATTTTAGCTAGTATCATTATTCCTGTATTTTTATATAGATCAACAAAAATAGAGAGAGAGAGAGAGAGAGAGAGAGAGAGAGAGAGAGAGAGAGAGAGAGAGAGAGAGAAGTAAAAAAAAAAATTATACATATAAAAGTAGAAAAAGAGGTTTTTTTTTTTTTTTTTGCCTTTTAAAACTCCAATGTTAAATTTTAGTGATTTTGAATTAAAAACTAAACAAAATTATAGAGCCAATCAAAATTTTTGTACAATAAAACAAATAAGTAATATATTTATTATAATGTTCTAGGTAATTTAAATACATACTTATTAGCCTTTATCTAAGATGGAAATAATTCATTAAATACATGGAATGATGCATATATTAATTCATTAAATACTTATTAGCCTTTGTTTAAAAGCTATTTTAAGTGGATCAATCTAAATCTCATACATTGCTAGGGACACCTCATTAGTTTAGTGAGGATGTATTTTTAGTAATTTATTTGAACATTAAATATTGAATTGAATTGAGTAGTTAGCTTTTAAAATAAAATAATAGTAATTAAAAAATTACCTTTGCAATTCAAATTAAAAATTTTATAGCATATTTTACTAAAAAACTGTAAAAAAATATATTATTGCGGGCTCAAAGAATATATACTCAATGTTTACTAGTTTATCTATGATAAATTTTTATTTTATTTTATTATTTAAATGTATCTAAACAAATTTTGTGCTTAACAGTAATACAAAAATAATAATAATAGAATATATATTTTAAAATTTTTATTTTTTTGAAACAAAATATTTATTATCCATTTTGACTAAGAATTTTATTTGATAAAAAGGAAAAGAAAATATTATTTTTATTTGATAAAATTATTTTTATTTTATTTTTTATATCAAATACTATTAGAAATAAAAATATATCCTACTATAACTAAAAATTTTAAAATATACTCTCCTATAATTAAAAATTAAATATTTGTAATGCCCAAAATTAAATTTTTATTAATTAGTTTAATATATTTCTATATTTTCTTTCTTACTTTATATATATATATATATATATATATATATCTCCCTAATATTTGTCGAAATTCAACCTTGGGCGTACGAATTTAATTGTGAAAGGAACAGGTAATTTAGTAATTTTACCCATTTCCGCCGTTTTGATGTGGCATCGCCGGCGGCCGTCTCTCCTCTCCCGCACGCTTGTAGTGTGATCCTTCTTTCTATAAACTAAACCCTAGTTCCGACGTCGACGCAGAGTAGTACCAGACGGCATAGAAGTTGTTTGATTGTGTCTTTGCATCATTTTTCATATGGCGTCGATGATGATGTTCACAGACTGTTCATCGTCCACCACTGCGCGTCTTCTGCCTCTCAGCACGAACAGAGTCATCCAAAGCGGCTTCGTCCGCCTCCGCCGCTTACTGCTTCCTCTCCATCTCCGCCCGCCAAGCCATGCCTCACTTTCAATCAGCACTGTTCATAGCACGCCCAGCTCGTCGTCCCGAGTCACCGGTACTTGGCTTTTTTCACCGTGTTCCCATTCTCCCTCCCCCTCCCCCCCCCCCCCCCCCACGCTTTTATTTTCCGTTTGGCTGCCGAGAAAATTTCAGAAAAAAATTTCAAGGTATTCTAAATCTTATCAGTTGCGTGAAGAGGACCCATTTGACTAAGCTTAATTCCGGTATTATAGGCTCCAGGAAAAATGTTGTGAGGCTACCTGCTATAGACCCGCTGTCCGCCCCTTCCCCGGATCCCACATTTGCCGGAGCTTCGTGCACCGGACTCCCCTTCTTTTTTTTTTTTTTTTTTTTTTTTGGGGAAGTTTAGTTTTTCGTTTAAACCAAAAATATTGGATTTTGCTTTGTTTCCCTCAATTTCCTCTGTTTTTTCTCAGCAATCAAACGGAGGACTGGGGGGATTTTCTCAAATTGTTTTTTTCTAAGCCATTTACAATTTTGTAGAATTTGCTTTATACGGTGTCTGTTAGAGTTTTTTTTTTGCAAATTTTGAGCCGTTTGTAGTGTTGTTTCACAAATCACAGGGGACTTATTGAGTCGGTTATTTTGTCAAACAGGTGGAATGCCTCCAAGTTATCTGGTAAGGCATTGTCTGGTTAGTGTTGTCAAAGTTCTTTTAAATGTTTTAAGAAGCAAAAGTTGCGGTTTGCATTACAACTAGTTCAGCTGTGGCAGCCCAACTTGTGCTGAGCACGTACTTTCATTCTGATGCAGACTTCTTCTTCTTGTCACATCGCTTAAAATTGGTTGTGCGGCTTCAGGAAAATTAAGCTATTCTAGTTTGCAGTTATTTGGAAGTACCTTCAATGCTTGAATTCTGAGCTTGGTGTTATCCTAATAACATTAGTTGTGGACTGATGAGCCAATGTAGTTTTGTTTGGGCAGCATTCTTTGTTTTTAAGCATTGGGATATTAATCCTTTTAATTTGCTCCTTAATGGATTTCTTGTGCAGCTGCCATGGCCATGGATACCTCTGCAAAGGTAATTGATGGAAAATCAGTTGCAAAGCAAATTAGAGATGAGATAACAGCTGAAATATCTAGGATGAAGGATGCGATTGGTGTTGTTCCAGGGCTAGCAGTAATCCTAGTTGGAGACAGAAAGGATTCTGCAACTTACGTACGGAACAAGAAAAAGGCTTGTGAATCTGTAGGAGTCAACTCTTATGAAGTGCATTTGCCGGAGGACTCCACAGAACAAGAGGTGCTCAAGTTTATTTCAGACTTCAATGACGATCCATCAGTCCATGGCATCCTTGTTCAGTTACCTCTGCCTTCAGTATGATTCTAACTTATGACTATTGTTTCTTCCTTGGTAAATCATGCTACTATTCTTACTTATGACTAGTGTTTCTTCATTGGTAAATCATGCTACTAGTTGCTTCTATATGGCTAGCAACTACAAATAGTGCTACTGTCCTTATATTATAACGCTGAATAATCTACTACCAGCAGAGTCTTGATAACAGTAAATTACTGCATGAAAACTTTTCTCATCAGCTGAGATCCAAGCTGACCAAATAAGAAAAAATGTTGGTGGTTAGGGAAAAAAAATGCTGGAAGTTTATGGCTTAGTTAAAAATAAAATCAACACAAGTGAAACTGTTTTATGAGTTCTCTAATAATATGTAGACATTTAGATCTTTTGTTGATGAATGCTTGATGGTAATGTTGTTGTTGATGCCTCCCTTGGCGCAGCACTGCTTTGTTATAACAGTGTCTTATTCATTTCTCAACATGGTGTAAGATTAGTGATTCAATAGCGTATATGGTTTGATGCATTTTGTATGCTCCTTATGAACTCATCACAAGATATCTGGATTATTAGTGTTGTTTTTTTGTGTGATTTGTTACCCTTGAACAGCCTATCATATGTGTGTCCACATGGTTAGGTAGATAAAAATATTAGCTCGCCTTTGGGCATCTAATGGAAAGTGAATGGTTATTGGACATTGACAGTTTAAATTCATCCTGTAGAATAAGGCATCATTGAAGATACAATCCATGGCCTTAGAAAGGGACATCAAAGTGTGCTCCATCGCATCATAGTTGATTTGTTTTTCTTTTGATTCACAAAACTACATAAATATCTAAGAAAAGGGAGTTATAGTGGGAAGTGGTAGGGGTGTTCACAAGACCACCTAATGTAACACAACCCAACCCGCTGAATATAATGGCAAAAAAATATTAAAATGAATAAATAAATAAAGGAAGAGAAGGCTGAATATTGTAATGTTGCATATTGCAGCTGCTTCTGTAGGGTTACTATTCCATAGACAAGCTCTTTCCAATTTAATCATCATATTTCAAATCTCAGACACTTGACCCCATTAATTTCGTCACACTTATTTTCAAGTTAGATAAGCTTGGGTCAGAAATAGTCAAGATTGCACTCCCTGCAAACCTTAACAACTTATCGTATTGCTTCTTTGATTGGCAACATCATTAATCATTCATAGCTCAAAGTTCATTATCAATTTCCATCTTGCATATGTTCTGAAAAATTTCAATCTCACTGAATTCTCGAATTGTTTCATAAAAAAAAAAAAAATAAAAAACAAAAACAGAAATGAAAAACAAAAAACAAAACAAAAAAAAAAACCCTAAACTAAATGATCAATTCAACCCAGCCTACTGGAGTACCAAACCAGTCATCTGGTTTGGGTATTTTCTTGAGCCGACCTAGTTAGTTCAGCTGGAAATCACCTAGAACAAGGCGTCATTGAAGATGTGATCCACACCATAGAGAGGCTCGATTTGACTTCCATTTGGGTTTTTTCAAGCCGACCTAGTTGGTTCAGTTGGAATTCAACTAGTACAAGGTGTCCTTGAAAATGTGATCCACATCACAAACTCTCTCTCTCTCTCTCTCCTGTGTTTGGTAAGAAACCAGTTTTTATATTCTCTTGACTGGATTTTCATTTTTTCAGCATATGAATGAGCAGAACATCTTAAATGCTGTTACCATTGAGAAAGATGTGGATGGATTTCACCCATTGAACATTGGCCGCCTTGCCATGCGAGGCAGGGAACCCTTGTTTGTTCCATGTACACCTAAAGGCTGCATTGAGCTGTTGCATAGATATGGGATTGCTATCAAAGGAAAGAGGGCAGTTGTCATTGGCCGGAGCAACATTGTTGGAATGCCAGCTGCTCTTTTACTGCAAGTAAGTCATCTTAAGCATTGAACTCCCCATTCCCTACTGGTACTTCCTACAAGCCTTTTTTTGAGGTGGAGGGTTGGGGGTATTGACTCGTGCAAGCCTGACTGATTTTAAGCTTCAAAATTTTAATGTTCATAGAGAGAAGATGCTACAGTAAGTATCGTGCATTCCAGAACCAAGAACCCTGAGGAAATCACGAGTCAAGCTGATATTATCATCTCGGCCGTAGGGCAACCAAACATGGTAAAGGGTAATTGGATAAAGCCTGGTGCAGTTATCATTGATGTTGGAATTAATGCAGTTGAGGTGTGCATATATTTTTTACCCAGCCCTTAACTCTCTCTCTCTCTCTCTCTCTCTCTCTCTCTCTCACACACACACACACACACAATCAATCTTTCTCCTGAGCTAGCTTCGTGTTTGTGTGACAGGATGCAAAAAGTCCTAGAGGTTACAGGTTGGTAGGAGATGTATGTTATGAGGAGGCTTGCAAGATTGCATCTGCTGTTACTCCTGTTCCTGGAGGTGTTGGTCCCATGACCATTGCAATGCTGCTTTCTAATACCCTCAGCTCAGCAAAGAGGATCCACAACTTCCTTTGAGACTTTGCATTAGAGATTTTACAGATACTCTTTGGGAATGACCCAACACAGCCCCCCATTTCAACTTCATTCCGACTGCTCCCACCTGGGTCTCCAGTTTACAATATTTGAGCTGCCCTACCCCCAAGGATCATGTGGCTGACTTACATGTATTTTTTTTTTTAAGATTTATGAATAAAAATATCTATCTAAAACATGAAAAAAGAGATTGCTTTAGCACAATGTGTATTTTTTTTTTTCAAAAAATATTCTTATATAAATCTTAGTTGAATAGTAATGCTAATGACAGTATGCACAAATATTAAATGTCTCATAATTAGTTTATGACTACTTATAATTAATTCATAACTAATTTGCAATTACTTGTGTAGCTCTCTTCTTTAACTTGTTATTTTTAACATTCGTAAATATTATATACAAGTCTTTAATTGTATTAAATGATCCAATATAACTTGATCACATTTAACAATTTTCAAAATTTTTTATAATTGGCTATGCAGTTAACATTAAAAAAATCAACAAAATTATACAATAAACAATAAATTAGTTAAATTATGAAAATAAAAGGAGCAATGTAAAATATGAATGAATTTTGTTTTAATTTATAATACAGTGGCATGTGCGATAGAAAAGTTTGGATTAATTTTTTATTAGAATTGACAGAAGGGCATTGTAATTTGTGGATTCCCACTTTGGTATGCATTTTGTTTACATGATTATTTTATATTTGAGAGCGTAGAATTTGGATTTTGGATTTGGATTTTTTAATTTAGATAATTCTATTAAGGTTGAATTAATATATATATATATATATATATATATATATATGTGTGTGTGTGTGTGTGTGTGTATGTGTGTGTGAGAATTAATAAATAGAAAAATCTTTGAAATTGGGCCATAAGCAAAGCGCTTATCAATTATCCAATAATTGAATAACTAATGAGTGATTCTTACTATTTTTCTTTTTTTATATGGTATCATGGGCTTACGCACCAAACTAATACCAACATGTATGAGGTAAATCGCGAATGTACGTTGGAAGCTGTAGGGTTTAAACCCCAGACTTCACCTTTTTCTAGGACCGTCTGACGCAAGTCCTTACCACCTGAGCTTATGCCCAGGAGCGAGTGATTCTTACTATTTTATTACTTAAAATTGTTTCAAGAAAAAATTGTATGTCTAATAAACCACATTGTATATATACTAATGAGCATAATTTGTGCATATTAATTTTAAATAAATTTTAAATATATTTGCAATACAAATATATTGTCATAATTTAGTTTACAATAATTAAAGTGTAAATATTTAAAAATATATATATAAATACTGGTCTATTTAAAAATTATAAATAAAAATATCGACATGAGATACAATTATAACACTATAAAGTATAGGAATATGGAAAATGTTTAAAAATATAAGAAATGATATGACATAAATATTCTAATTAAAATTATGACAAATATTAAATTTTAATATTACATAACATTATATATAAAAATTAATAAGTAGCTTTTTTATTTATAAAAATCTCAAAATATGAATTCTCATAAAAATATTTAAAAATTTCTCACAATTCCTCATTGTGATTTGCTACTTAAAACTTAATTAGTGTTATTTTATTTTTGTTTATCTAATTATCACTTAACAATTTTACAAAATTTGAAACAAATTTAAAATTGTTATTTGGAGGTTATTTACAATTTCAATCTTGATATTTATCTTTTAGAAATTACATTATTAATTATCTAAATAATTTATCTAAATAATGTTAGACACTTCATAATAATTTTAGAAGACATCAAACTAATTTACCCATTTTTTTAAACATTTATATAATAAAATTGCATTTATTTATTTTCTAAATGAAATGAAAATTTTAGGTCCAAATCTTGATCTATTTAAAATAAAATTGTTAAATGTAGATTTATATACTTTTATTGAATTTTTTATATAAAATACTTGCCTTACTTCTTAAACATAATAATATTTTTATCTGCAAAGCTACTTATACTATTTGTACTAAAAATATATGATTGTATATACACTAATTGTTTGTTTATTTGTTATTTGTTTTTGCTTTTTTTTTTTTTTTTGCTAAATATAGTTTCCCTTTTAGGTTCAAACTTTGGCATATCTAAAATATATTCTGTAAATGTAATTTTATTTAATTTTAGTTAAATTTATTTTTCTTTTAGGAATATTTTGTTTTGCCTTTAAAATATATGGTATATTTATTACAAAATAATTTTCTTTATTGGTACTTTTATTTATTTATTTATCATAGATATAGATATAAATATCTATATTAATGCTAATTTATTTTTTTAATTAAATGGAATTTTTTTCTTTACATTCAAATATTAATATTTAGACATTTTAAATGTAATTTCACCAAAGTTTGCTTTATATATATATATATCTTTTAAGAATATTTGGTGTTGCTTTAAAAAGAAAAGAAAATTTTTGTCAATAAAATAATTTATACTATCTATATTTCTAGATATAGTATATGAATTTACTTCTTTTAGATATGGTCATAAGAAAATTTACTTTTAAAAATAAAGACACTTTTAAATGCAAATTGATTTACAATTACATCATTTAAGAGATTTAATTGTTCCCTTTAAAAGATATGAACTTTTTTTTCCATAAAATAATCTATACTAGTTGTACTTTTATATATAGTATAGATATAGATATATACACACAAAAAATGTATAATAAGTTGCCCAGTAGCAATAAATTGTTCTTAATATCCAAGAACCTAGTTAATGGATGCATCATACAAAAAACAAATAAATAGTATAGCTAATTTTATATTGCTACACTAATCACAAAAAAATTTCTTTGAAGAAAAAAATGATGAAAAATAAAAATTTTATTTTTATTACATTTTCTATCTGCATCAAATACTATTAGAAATAGAAATTTTCTAATATGATTGTTGTTTAGAAAAAATTAAAATCCAAATAATGAACAAACAACAACAAAATCAAGTCTTAAGTCTTACTAGATGGGATTGATTATTTAAATCATTTTCTATCAATTCATGCGATCATGAATCATTTCTTTTGACAAATTCAGGGATATTAAATTTTTACTATCATATTCGATAAGAATTCATATCATAGTAATTGACAAATTTTACTTTGGCTATCAGCTACCTAATACAACCCTCCTTTTACGTGGACTTGGAAAAGGCTCTGTGAAAGAATCCAAATAATGTGTACAATAAAAATTTTATCCATCAATTATAGCATATTTTATTTCTTCCACAATAGATTTTCCTCTTCATATTTTTTTAAGTTCCAAGCAAGGCCCAAAGAAATGTCATTCAAATACCATTATGCAAGACGAAAAAAAAAGAGCTAAAAGAGAGAGGCTCAAGAATTGTATGCATAACATGCACAAACCAACAAACCAGTAGCAAGGGTGGTAAGCAATTATTCTTCGAGAATTATGAAAGAAACAGCAGAGCCATCAAAAGCTCATGTCCACAGCCCCCTCCCCTTCCCATCCGAAAAATAGTAATTGTCCTGCACATTGGCATTAAATAGTGGAAATGACACATGACTTTCCTTTCAAATAAGAGCTATATATTCTTTTTTAATTTCATCTTCTTTTCGTTATTCATTATCCACATGAAAGTTCCTTCCGCGGCAAAATTACAATGTCAAAAAACCAAACTTAAAAGAGTTTTTAAAAATTCAACTTAAAAGCCAAAGGCCCATTGAAGGACACTGATAATCCTCTGTCAAATGAAAACACTGAAGGCACAGGTTTGATTATTTTACTGAACCTGAAAAATTGAAATACTGGAGTAGATTCTGTAGAATTGTTTGTACTGGCCCGGACACAATAATTATTGGGTAGCAAGGTCAATTCTTGCTTCAAAATGGTCTACCCCAGTTCTGCTTTTCTGTTTTGTACTCCTCAGAATTGAAACCTGCAAGAAATCGAAAAGACAGCAAATTAAATAAAATATTGGCATGGTTCTTGTAACATTGTCAAGAATCAACCCCCCCTGCACCAGGGGTAGGGTGGGACGACGAATGAGGACACCTTAGGTTTTATGTCTGTATCCAAAAGAGAAAACAAATCAACAGAGTAAACATGAGTGACACCAATTAGGTTCGTTTCCAAAACACTATCCAGGAACACTGGCATTTTTGCATTTCAGTGAATGACAGTATCAGATATTTCTATTTCACTTTCTTTAGTATGATCAATGATGACTTCTCTATATTATGGTTATCCTATTTTTCCTTGACTTCAGGTAAAGATAAAAATGTGCGACATAAATAGAAAGGTTGTTTTGGTACTTTACTTTGCAAGAGGCATGCAATCAGCCCCCTTTAAATATCCCATGGATATAAATTTGCTGTCGTCTTTCTAATACCAATTTAATGCAAAAATCCATCATTTTGAATCATTGGAGAAACAAGCCTAATGCAATCATTTGATCTGACTCAAAAAGACCTAATTGCCCATTAGAAGTTAGAATGTCTCGAGGTTGGAAGAGAGTTCAGAGACAATCTTCAGGTGATTGATCCAGCCTCATAAGGCAAGCATCTGGTTCTTGAAGATGAGTGGGGGATCTTTTTGTGGTGATGGTGGAGAAAGAGATTGACATAAAACATTAGCAAAAGAACAATACTCTTAAATTATGAGAGCTGAAATATTCAGCAGATGGTGTACCTTGGGCCGTTCCATAGAGTTCCCAAAATAACCAATTCCAAAAGATGAGGAAGAGTAGGCAGCTGCAATCTCTATAGCTTCCAGCCTTGGTGAGTTTTCAGAATCCTAAATCAATAAATAAATTAATAAAAACAAGGATATTCCAAACAGGCCAACAGACAGATTTCGGAAATGAGCTCACAATTCCAAGGGCATCAGCTTGCACTAGCAAAATTCCAGCACTACTATCAGTACCCTGTTGACTGCAATCTTGAACAACAGATCTTAGAACTTCCATGCAAGCAGAAGCTGGACCTGCCTGTGATCTATGCCATGTAGGTTACCATGTCAGATTCACAAACTAGACTATAGATGGATAAGAAGCATAAATTCTATCCATCTCTAGTTAGCGCAACTTCATAGGCAAAAGATGCCATAATCCACATATTAGTAGCTATAGCTTCCTTCCAAATGACCATATCATTTTACATTGTCATATTTAACCTAGAACTATTCTCAAAATGGGTGTAGGCCAACTATGAAATTGAGCCACATTCATATAATATTAACGATTAGAATTATTATTGCTAGTTTAGAACTACAAAATAAAATCAGGTTAAACATAGACAGTACAAAGATATTTAGTATTTGATACGTATAAAAAGAAAAGCATAGAAAAAAATCCTAATTAAGGCAGCCATGCTTATAAAAACCATCTAGGAGGCAGCTAGACTATTGTAGAAAAATACATGCCCAACAAAAGATGTCCTTTTTTCTCCAGTTGCCACAAGCAAGGCTGTTGCACCCAAATTCAAAATCCTACAGAGAGTAGGCAAGGATTGATGCACAAAGAGACAACCAAAAATTCAAAACCATCTGCCATGAATGGCAAGATGCTTCAAACAGGGGTAAAAAATCTAAAATTTGAATCCCAACTCAAAGAAAAGGGGGGCAGTACTAACAGCTCATTTATCATTCATTTTATACTGTTCTAAGTTTTCAAAAACACAAACAATGAAGAAAATGCAGAAAATGCATTTTTTCCACTGTTATCTACAAACTGTATTAACAAAATGTTCTTAAAAAGAGGACATTCCCACAGAATGCTAAAAAGTTGATCTCTGAATTTTTAAGAATAAAATTCACTAAAAAATTCTTTGTAAATGATAGTACCTTCTGCTTGATCTGTTCCCATTTTATGAAACAAAAATAATTGTCAAACCAAATGGGCCCTTATTTCATTGAGTTTCCCAAAATATAGCAATTAACAAAACAAATTATTTACCAGAACCCATCTTGCTCCACCCAAGGTAAAATAACATTTCAAGAAGCAAAAGTTATAACTTGGCATAATCTTTCTCAACAAGTAAAAATGATCTGAAAATACAAACACAATGCTGATCATACAGTGATAATGAGATGCAACACTCCCGAGCAGCAAATCCCTTCATTAGGTATTCTCCGGCACCACTTACACAACAACCAACAATGAACGGAGCCCCAAACGGACCTTTTGAGGATGCCCAACAACCTGAACCATACATTGCTGCTAATCCAACACGTCCACTGACCTGTTAAAAGCATTCAAACAATATATTTCATCCTTCAAGAACAGCAACATAAATAAATAAGTGAACAATTACTTTTAAGCATTGAAAAACTCCGACCTTAAATTATTTCATTGTTTGACCACTAAGAAGTAAACTTCATAAAGCAAATTTTCATAAGCGTTCCACGAATGGAAAAAGGGGAATGCCCTTGAAGATGATAAAACAAAACTACACGGAGCAATAACCTTGTTCGATTACCACTTTACCTAACAGCTTAAGCCATTGGGTTGTGGACCAACAAGATATATTAACCTTAACACTCCCCACCCCCACCCCCACCCCACAACCCACATGCAGCCCAATTGCACATAGAGGGATAAACAAACAACAAATAACACCCTTACTGGGGGTATGATAATTTTTTAACATTCACTAAATGCAAGCATCAAGCCCAGAACCTCCAGGCAACCATGGCTGTGATACCATGTTAGATCACCACTTTAACTAAAAGACTAAGCTATAGCGTTGTGGGCCAACAATGTATATCAAGACTTAACAAACCTGAACTGAACATCTCAAAAAATATTATAAATTAAAAAAATATATTTCTTGATAAGGCAAGCCAACAGGTTGACCAGAATTAGACAGTGAACCCTTAGTTGTTTTCTCTTGGCACAATAAGGATACACAGGGAAGATAATTAATGAAAAAGTAACAATGATTTAATGATAATATAGAGACACCATGATACCACAGGTCCACAACCAATGATCACAAGACTCACAACAGCATTGTGAAGCATAGACATGGACAACAAAAAATTTTAGAAATGGACAATGATACAGCAAGAAGATGACAATAAATAAGTATATAACCATGTGTACAAAGACACTACATTATAGATATTTTACTCATAACGTTTATATAAAACCTTATCTGAATAATTTCTTAATATATAATTTCTTCTATCATAAAAGTATCAAAGTTTATAACTAAAGTAAATCATCGTCATAATTATTTTTAAGAATGAAAAAGCAAGTCCTATCACAACACAGTGTTTTGTGAATTTAAATTAAATTGCATGAAGGAAACAAAGAGAAGTGCTGGAGTGTGCAAGAGTCGGTGTCTAACACTCAGACACTGTCGCATTGGACATGGATCCTTTATAAAAAATGTCCACACTACATAGAGACAACAATAACATAACCTATAAATAGAATGCAATATCTACAAAATATTATTGTGCATATTGGCAACAAGGGACGGCCATTAAAAAATTCCAGCAATAAGAACCATCCACTACCTTCAGTGCAATACCACCACTAGAGGCCCCAGATGCAATGTGTCCTTCAGCGTCGACACAAATTACTCCAACAGTGTCCATAATACAGTAATCTTCCAATACACTTGGTGTATATGACTGGTTATCCCCATTTCCCATTGAAGGATCAAAAGGTTGAGCTGCTAATTCTAAAACATAAATGCAAACTTCAATTGAAAAAATGTTTACTAATAAAGCTGCACAAGCGAACAACAATCTCAGTGTAGTCAAAAAGCATGTCAGCTAGTACGATAATTAAATTGTAAACAGAAGCAATGACACAAATAACTAAATAATATAACAAATAACTAAATAATATATCCATCTAGGGAAGTAATAACTCAAAAATTTTGATAAGGCATAGCACAGTTTATCTCAAAAGTAGTGCCAATCTAAGAAGAATGTGGCTGTTCACTAGCATGAAAATGGTTAGAATATAAAATGCTTCCAACTTATTTCCAACTAGATTTCAAGGATAAGAGTTAATAAGCCTCTGGAATCTATATCAGGCAGTTCAGTTAGAAACAGGCTTCTGAAATACGATCTTTACATACTGCTCAGATACATTTATTCATGTAGCAAAATGAAAATGCCAAATATGTGTTAGTACTTTATTTGTGTAATTGTAATGAACAGGACGGCATCTGCATAACATCATAATACCAAATGAATGAAGCTAAAAGAAAATGGGTCGCATGAAGTGAGAATCGTGGCATAAGCCATGGTGAGCTCTGCCAGCCAAGCTACTACAATGTAAAGCATGTTAGTTATAGAGTGATTTCATGGATCCAAGTGCTGCTTCGAATTGTTAATATTTTATACAATTGCTTCTAACATACAGAACCAACAGAGAATAAAAAACAGAAAAAGATTGGATGGTTTTCATATGCACTTGACCCTCACTACTGAAATTCTCTCTCCATTTTGTTAATAGAATAGAGTTGGTTTCCTTATTCTATTTTTTCTTTATTTTAGGTCCTTTTGAAAAGGTTGATTAGACAGTATATACAGGAAGAGGGCATAAGATGGAGATGTCAGGTTCACTTCCCTGAAGAATTATATAAACTTCTAACAAAATAGACTACGCCTTTAAGATGCAAGGGCCTGATCCCTTCAACAATCATGGAATACCTGATATTGCAACAATCTCTTGAGGAGTACAAGAAGGTTCTACTGCAGAAATCCCTGTCTTAGCCTTAGCATCATCAAGCATTGATTTATATCTCTGCCATTGTGCTTTTGCCCTTTCAGTCACCAGCCACTGTTTCCAAAAACGGACAACTATGATTAACCTACTCCAAAACATTCAAAAATAATAATAAAAGAAAAAAAAAACCCAGATTCCAGGCGAAAAGATTTGTGTCTTCCAATTTTTAATATGCAGAGCTCAAAGGGAGAATATTACAAATAGGAAAATGAAACCTCTGGTCAACAAAATATGGAAATGAGCATAACCTCATCAGCCTCTATTATCGAGTCTGGAAAAACAATGTCCTTGGACTTTGCCCATGTGTGGGCTCCTTCACCAACCAAGAAGCTGGGTATGGCAAGAAAACGTTCCACAAGTAAATAAAAGTTAAAAAGAAAACATATGCAAAAATGTAGAATGAAGAAAGGAAGGACTTCACACTAATCAAATTTCAACAAGAAATTATATGTGGAAGTTGGAAAATGCTATTTTCATGCAGAAAGTTATGAGCACTAACAATTCGCAATATTATTAATGCTACTTTCTAGCATATCCATAAATATATCCATTAAAAAATCAGCTCTATAAATAAGTGGGCTTTCTAATGCATAATTAAGATTGGTACAGATTCTTAATAATTCAGCAAATTTCAGGATAGGCAAACCATTCGTCAGCCATTTATGTTATTGTGTTGGTAATTCACTTAAGAAGAGAAAAACATTAAGGTGTAATTTTAAGACAATGTGTAAGAGAAAATATAATATACAAGCCTTCTGTGGTTATCTACCTGACTTTAAATTCTAGTCCAAAATGGTTCGGATATGTATCTTGGCAGCATCAGCCTACATGCACCATGCATCTCGGGTGGCCCAAATAATATTCAGAATACTAAGATGCAAACTTTTGTGGCATTTGCTTCCAATTTGGAAACTGCCTCTTTGGAATTCGTGCATGTAAAAATTATTTCTTTTAATTCTATGTCTAATCACTTCATTAAGATTTACTAATCAAAGCAGTACAGCAATGAGCATGCTCACATACAATAAAATTGAGAAATCTAGCAGAAAAAAGAAATGTACTAAATTTTGGATCATGGAAACAATAAAAACAAGGAAATATGCATGAAGAAGTCCCCCACCACTAACAAAAAAATCAAGAAAATATTTATTTTTGTCCAATAAACAGATATTGACAAACATTGCAGAGTAATCATTACATTGGGGGTATTCGACCCAGCAAAGATGATCCCATCATTTGTTCCTTGGCCAAGGCAGCAGCAATTTGAATAGGATTTCGGACACCTGATCTACAACTAATGAAATGTAAAATGTATAAACAGTTACATCAACACAAATGTGAAATATAAAGTAACAATGAAAGATTGAAACTGTGCCAAAGCAATTCGAATGAACCAAAGAAAAATGATATTCAATGTTTCATAATAGTTAATTCAATGAAAATACAAATATATGATAATGATATAAAATATGAATTCTTTGAATTAGGAGTACCTCGCACTGCTCCAACAGCTCCAAATGCTCCAGAATCACCGTCCATAATACTAGCATCACACTCTACATGACCATCCTCTGTCAAATTCGACCCTCGGCCCGCATTTGTGCTTGGATCATCCTTCAACAAAATGGCTTTTTGCACATGAATGAAATTCAAGAATCCAAGCAGCATAATTAAGAATAACAACAGAAGGAAAATTTCCATAGCATATGTAAGCTTGTGGAGCCTACAGTAGACACTCCCCCACAGTTGTGGCCCATGGGAAGAGGTAGAGGAACTACATGGCTCCCATTACAATAAGAAAAACAACCAATTCAAGGAAGCCATGACTCTAATGCCATGTTCAAGAAACCACTTGACCTAAAAGCTCAGGCTCTTAGATCGGGCCAACAACGTAATCGAGCCACAACAGCTTGAGATGACTCTATTGTTACAGAAAGGTATCAAGGATTTTTAAGACCTAAACCTATGTTACTTTATTATGCCAGCACATGGTTACTCAACACACTTTCTGTCCAGCCCACTGACTGTGGTGCGTTTCAGGCCATGGTACAGGTGGGTACACTTGAACCACTATGTTGGATCCTAGTATGTTTTGATTATTTACTCATTACGAATAAGTTTCATATCTAAGTAAATATAGTACCAAACTAACAATTACAATTTTTTTTTACAATTTTCAATTTATTTATTCGACAAAATTAGTGAGAAAAATATAAATGTATCCCTACCATTCTCAAATAAACAACAATTAACTAGTAAATTAACGTATTTATTTTAATTTAAACTAGTTTTTTATTTTTTTAACAATATTATACTACTAAATAAACATATTTTTTGGATTATTTAAATAAAAAAGTTAACATAAAAAAATTAAAATTAATGATTTCCGGTTCTACAATTTTCAAGGGTGAATATTTGCCATTCCACTACAAGTAAAAAAAAAAAAGGGCTTAAAAGTCAAAACAGCTGTTTTTATCTCTCGAGAATGAAACAGCACACCCTCTCGAAATCAAGAAACATCTCTCTCTCTCTCTCTCTTGGGACTGAGACAATCTCTCTTTCGCTTTCTCTCTCTCAACTTCTTCAAATGGGATCTACCAACCATTGCAGCAGGCCAGCAGCAGGAAGTTGGACCCTCTTCTATGTGGCACACACTTCAGAGCAGTTTGTGGCAGGAATTTCATCTCTGTTATAGGGTTCTACCTTCAAGGTTCAAGCACAACTCAATTAGCAATTTTTCTTACAATCTGTTCCAAATTTTCTAAATATTTTCATATAATTTTTATATGAAAATGGTTAATTAATTTGAGTCACCATTTTGGCAAAATGGATCATGACCCCAATCGATCCAGAACCTATCAACGCCCAAACTGGTAAGTTCGATCCGGATCACAGTTCAGGGGGTGGGGGGTAGGGCAGTGACTATGCTTTTGATAATCAAAAATGGAAAGGAAAAGAAAGAGGAAATTTTGAAGGCTAAGAGATTATATAGGATGGGCTTATAGCATCAACTCTTATGATGCAATCCTTGTTTTAAAACCTAATCAGTGACCAACCCAATAAAGCCACCGGATTGGTTGAACTGGGTTGGACCAGTAAGTCAAACCTGCGGTCAAAATGGTGGTTTTGAGATAACACGCACATACACACATTTATGCATGTATATAGTAAAAAGAGGGTTTAATGATGATGATGATAATTATTATAATAAATATTATTATTATCATTAGGATTCAAACTAATATCTAGATAATAACGAGAGGATTTGTTTCATTTAAAATTTTCTTTAAGGTGAAAGAATTCAGATTTGATTAATCACATGCGCTATAAAAATAACAGTTTATTCCATCGTGCAGCTAATACGCGCCATAGATTTTATATGATAACAAGAGTCGCATTTGCAACTTTTTTAAAACCTTGTACACTAAACCAGAGTTTTGGAGACCAACAGTTTATGGTATTATGATTAGAAACCTGAGCCCCTCCACAGCCCAGTGGCTTGAGAGGCCTTTGAGGAAGAGGAACTTGTTCGAGCTCTTAAGAGTTGCAATGAGGATAAAGCGCCCTGTCTGGATGGCATTAATATGGCTTTCTTCCAAAGGAATTGGGATCTTCTCAAGCAAGACATCATTGGGGTTTTCGAAGAATTTTGTAGAATCGACAATTTTGTGTCCAGTATCAACTCAACCTTTATCTCCTTGATTCCTAAGAAACTGGGGGCTTGTAACATCAAACATTTTTGCCTGATCAGCTTGGTTGGCAGCTTATACAAAATCCTATCCAAAGTACTGGCAACTAGGCTCAAACATGCAAACTCAGAAGTTGTCAACCAACATGCCTTCATTGCAAGTAAACAAATCATGGATGCTACTTTGATAGCCAATGAAGTTGTTGATGCCTACATTAAGGGTGGGAAAAGAGGAGCGGTGTGCAAGCTGGATATGGAGAAGTCTTTTGACCATATTAAATGGAATTTTCTTATGTGCATTCTCAGGAGAATGGGTTTTAGGGAATCTTGGTGTAGATGGATCCGACAGTGTATATAAAAACCATATTTTTAGGTTCTAGTTAATGGCAGTCCTATTCATTTCTTCAGATTGTCTTGTGGTCTAAGGCAAGGTGGCGCCCTCCCCCCCCCCCCCCCCCTTCTCTCTTTCTGTTTAGTGTTTATCATGGTCATCGAAGTTCTGAGTCTTATGAAAATTAAAGCAAACGAAGGCAGCCTTCCAAAGGGTCTTAGCATTGGAAGGAACAATGACTCTATAAAAATCACCCACCTCCTTTTTGCAGATGACACTATCATCTTTTGTGAGGATGAGCTGGAGCAAATTCTTATCTTATATGCATCCTCCTCAGTTTCAGAGCGATTTCATGCTTAAAAGTGAATCAGTGCAAAAGTGAAATCATTCCAATGGGGACTTGCGATTGTGGTCCTTTGCTTGCAAGGATCCATGGTTCTAAACTCCATTCCTTCCTCATTACCTATCTTGGCCTCCCTTTGGGACCAAAGTGTAAGGATAAGCGTATTTGGGATCCCATTGTTGACAGGTTTGAAAAGAAACTCGCTGGTTGGAAAATAAACTTTTTGCTCTCATTAAAAGTACTCTGTCCAATCTGCTAGTTTACTTCACATCTCTTTTCCTTATCTTTCGTGTAGTAGCCAAGAGATTGGCACATTTCCAAAGAAGATTCCTTTAAGGGAACATGGGCGAGGTTTTCAAATATCATTTTGTTAAATGAGAGTGGTTAAACAACCTTTACAGAAGGGCGGCCTTGGCCTCAAATTTCTTATTATCTTTAATAAGGCCCTTTCAGGAAAATGGCTTTGGAGATTCATGACTAGGAAAAAACTTCTAGAGGGATGTCACTGCTATCAAGTATGGTCTCCATCATAATGGTTGGCCCTCAAAAGTTTCAAAGGAAGCTCATGTCATAGGTGTTTGGAAATGTATCAAAAGGGGATGGGAGAATTTCTTCCCTTTCATCTACGGCTATGTGGGGAACGGAGATGATGTGCTCTTCTAGCATGATATTTGATGTGGTAATTCCCAACTCAGCTCCTCTTCCCCTTCCACATTTAGACTTGCCAGCAACAAAGATGCTCTTATTAGCCAACACATGAAGTTAGCTAATCAAGGGATTGTTTGGGATATTCCTTTGAATAGAAATTCTTTCGATTGGGAACTTGATAATCTTATAGATTTTTTCAGCAATCTCTATAAGTCAAATTGTCAAGCCAATTCCAATGAGCCCAAATGGGTTCTAACTTCTATGGAAAGATGAGAACTTCAGTATCAACTCTTTCTACAAACACCTTAGTTCCCCGGTTGGGAGCATCACTAGCTTCCCTTGGTAGTTGATTTGGAAAATGACAAGCCCTTCAAAGGTTGCCTTTTTCACATGGGAAGCTACTCTTGGAAAAATCCTTACTATAGACAATATTTACAAAAAAAAGGTTTCCCTCTTGTCAATAGATGATTTTTATGTCTGCAGTAGGAGGAATCAGTTAATCACATCCTTTTGCATTGTTCCTAGACCCAGAAATTTTGGAACTTAGCCATCTCCATTGTAAATCAGAGTGGGTCAATGCAGCTACAGTGGGAGGTGAACTGTGCACTTGGAAAGGGTTCAGATCAAATAAGGAAGGAAGATCTCTCTCCCTCCTTCCCCTTGCTGTTTTGTGGATGATGTGGAGAGAAAGGAACAAAAGAGCCTATGAAGGAATTATCTATCCTATTCAGGCTGTCATGGACCATATGTTCGCTATGGTCTCTAGCTGGCATTCCAGACTGGTTGAAAGGGGCCCCTTTGTAATTCTTGCTTTTCGTTATACTTTTCAATAAGGATGTTTCTCTCTCGTTGCTTGTTTTTTGTACTAGGGTGGCATCCCCTTGATGCCACTTTTAATATAATTTCTCTTCGCTGATCAGATAAAAAAAATGCGTGTATGTATCCATGTGGGTGTGTATCTATACATGTCTAAATAGATGTGGTGATTATATCATACATACATTGTTGTATTACTGAACGAAAAAAGCAACAGCAGCTGCATTTGGAAGGCTTCTCCTCACTCTTTAAGGGGCCATGGGGTTCTATCCTCATTGGCATCAAAATTGTAATTTTCTTTCATGAGAGGCAGCTCACTGGGTCTGGTTGGATTAGGCTGATTCCGACTGTTTTGAATCCAGTTTGCATCATTTTCTGGTTTCATGGCACCACCCGGACCAACACAGTGACTGTACAGTGAGTCCAGGATTTAAAATTAAAGGTTCAATCATTTCCTTATTCCATCCTCCTTCCCTGCTTTATAATGCGATAATTATTAGTTTATCGATACTTGAATTGAAATTTTCAATAAAATTCCACAAACAAATTTCAGTTCCATAGAGAAGTTCATCTCCCCAGGGCCAAGCTATTTTCGTCACCAAGACAAAGTTATTTTAAATCATGGTCCTGTGATTAAAAAACTTCCATAAAGGCATAAGCTTCACATTGAGTACCATAAAGTCGTCCACACGACGAAACAGGTGTATGCCACGTGAACACCAGAGAGAGAAAGAGAGTCTTCGAACATTTAGCACTATGCATCTTTTATAAATTAAGAGACAAACTTAATATTACTTCTAGAATCATTTTGCAGGAACTACATGGAATCTACATTCTACAATCAAAATTTATTTTTTCCAAAGTTAAAAAAAAAAAAAAATCATAGTGACATACCTCTAACACTTTAATAGCAGCCGAAACAGCATCCAAACATCCACCAGAACCCTAAATTAAACCCAACCGCCACGGCGCCACCCCAAAAATAAAACCAAAAAAAAAAAAAATTAATGGTTGTATACTTTACACATATTACAAAATGCACTCAACTAGGGCACCATACAAACAGAAAAACACCAAATTTCAAATTGACCCGCATTTTGTAAAAGAAACGCCATTTGCAAACCCAGTAGCCCAAAAACCATCAATCAAGAATCCCAACCAGAAATAAACGGCGCCTTTCAAACAGTTCACAGCAAAAATGAACAAATTAATCAGAAAACCATTCCAGAATCTATGCCAAAAAAGCATCAACATCAACTGATCCATATTTCGTAGCGACGGCGAGAGAGGCAGCATAAAAGGGAGAGAGAGAGAGAGAGAGAGAGAGATTGGAAGAAGACCTTGCGAAGAAAAGAAGCAGCAGCGAGGCAAGCTCGGTTCATGGCGGACCTGAGAGCTTTCTCGTTGGAAGGAGAGTGAAACCCTGCCCCTACATGCACAGCAACAAAGAATGGACGGCTCTGAACTGCTTCGCTAGCCATATGACTGCAGCCGGAAACAGAGAAGAGTCTCTCGTCACTACTCAGACGCGGCAGAGTGCAAAATTTGCAGAGTGCAGACGACCCCTGAGAAAATGCAAGGACGCCCTCCAAAATATTGACAAGTTAATTTCATATCGGCACTAAACTCCTATTTTTTTCACCGGCAGACCCAAACTAAGAGAATTTCTCAATTTCCTGAAATTATAGCACACTATTATGATATTCGAGGTTTTTACAAAAATATTAATATTTAAATCGAACAAGCATAAATGTATGGTTATAGGGGGAGTGTCTACGGAAATGTATCCAATTGACTTTTCATAAGTTAATTACCTACTTATGAAAAGTCAATTCCCATTCAAAAATATTAGAACGGTCCGTCTCATCGCATATGGAGGAGTCAAAGATTTAATGTCGCGTCTCTTCTCGACTTATGGAAAGTCAGTAAACTCTATAAAGAGTCGATTTCTTCTTCTTCTCCTACTTATCCACTTCCTTCTTTTTCCCTCTTCTATGCAAAGCATCCCCCTCCTCCCTGTTGTTGCCTCCTCACTCTCTCCTTCAACGGTCACTTGATATGATGGTCATTGAGCACAACAGAAATAGTCTGTCAAATATTTTTACTAAGAAGAAGAAGTATCACTAATATCAATTCCCCTTCGTCTTCAAATTAGGTAATCCAAAAAATCCTTTCCTCTCTCAATTTGAGTTGAAGTTCTCTCTGATTTTGTATTAAGTGTTATAGTAAAAGCAAGCATTTGAAGTTTGAGTTTTGATTTCTTGCATTGATTTCATTTTTATTGAGGGATTTTATTATTAGGGTATATATGTGTTAATGTGTTCTCTAAGATTATGGTTTATATGTGTGACCTAAGATTTGTTTGTTATTATTGTGATTTCATCACAACATTTATTATTGTGCTGTAATTTTGCGTTATTTGATTACACGTGAAATTTTTTATTGTAACTTTGATAATATTATGAAAATAATAGTTTTAAATGGCTTCAAAATAACTTTTTGTTGAAATTTTGTTAGAAAGAAAGTTGATTTGAAAAAAAAAAATAGAAGTTAATATTTGTTGAAATTTTTTTATCGAGGTATTTGTTTCATTAAAAAAGTAATTTGTGTTAAAAATAAAATTTTTTTGAGAAAAAAATAATTTTTAGCAGTTAAATTCTATTTTTATTATTTTGTCAAATTGATCTTCTTTTTTTTTTTAGAAAAAAAAATATTTACATTAACTGAGTTAAAAATTAAAATATCTTCATTTGTTTTCAATTTGCACACTTAAAATTGTTGATTTTAGTTTCATACAATATAGTTAATATTATTATAGTAACTTCATAACTTAGTTATTATTAACTACAATTTAGTTTTAGCAATAGTTATTTAGTGTTTATAATTTGAGAATAGTATTGGTAATAATATTATGTTTAGTTAGATTAATTACTAGGTGATTTAGATAAATTAGAAGTATAACTAGCAATTTTGTGACTTAATGATCACCGATTATAATTTAGTTTTAGCGACAATTATTTAGTGTTAATTTGAGAATAGTATTAGTGAGCAATATTTATGTTTGGTTAGATTAAGGATTAGGTGAATTAGATAAATTGGAAGTAAAATTAGCAATTTTACCAATTTTCACCCTTTGGACGGCAATTAGAGGTAATAATAGGACTCTACACGAACCCCTATAAGTGATAGGTTAGTTCGAAAGCCCAACTGCATCCCCAGGTTGTGTCCTTCTCGGACACCTCGTGCGGTTATGTCCTTCTTGATGACATATGTTGAACGTGATATTCTTCCTACCTTCCCATGCGTCCATCTCGTTGTATATACGTGAGCTCTTAGGCCGACCTTTATGTCGAGCATATGTAGGATTTGCCTGCAAATTCGGCGACGATGATGCTGGTCAATACGCCTCATGCATAATTTGATGAAAATTCGTAGCATATGTCGCATGGTACTCGGCAGTTCTCCAACATGACTCAACATATTGGTTTGCATTCAGCCGTATCTCCGGACATGCGGCGAGAAGGTGTGAGCAAGGAAAGTGTAAAGCTTGCCACTTCCCGCATGAGCATTCGCGTCTCTAGATACTCAAAGTTTGGACATTATTCCCTTTATGTGGTCCCAACTGCGTGGTTGTGATGTTAAAACTACCCCTTGATCGGTTGAACATCGTGACTCGATGTCCGGTCGCCTTCAGCTTCCTTCTTTCCATCGCTAGCAATATATGCGGAGTGAATGCATTTCCTCCAAATATTGGGTTGCGAGCAGCCTCCTATTGGCTATGGAAATAATGTGCAATGCGATAAAATGTTAGTTGCACGAGGGTCGTTATAGGAAGGCTACCAGCACCTTTTAGGACGGCGTTGAAACATTCCATAAGGTTAGTGGTCATGTTCCTATACCTTCTTCCACCGTCGTGGCACTGAATCCATATATGAGGAGGGATCTTATCGAAACATCGAATATCCTCTCCATCCACATGTCATATTTTCTCACCTGATGCTGCCTTTTCGCTTGCTCGGCCATACACTTAAGATTGACACTCCGTACTTTCATATTAAAGTTGCTGACCAAGTGTCGAAAGCAGAATCGGTGGTTGGCACGTGGCGGTTGCCAATCAGGATTGCACTACACTATAGCGAGAATTCCTGGATGTCGATCTGATATAAGGCAAATGTCATCCCTATCGGTAATGGAATGAAGATACCACAGAAACCAATTTCATGTGCCCAAGCTTTCCTTTTAGACAATAGTGAATGCAAAGGGAAATATTTGCCTATTTGCATCCGGGCACGTCGCAATTAGAAGTTTTCCCTTGTACTTACCGTACAAGTGTGTCTCGTCCACACATATGACGGGAGGGTAGTGATGAAAACCCTGAATAGATGCTGCAAACAACCAAAATACAGATATAAAGGTTACGGTGTTCTCGCTACCTCGAACAGGAGTCCACCTCCACCTGACTATTGTCCCAGGATTGTACGCACACATCATTTCCATCCAATTCGGCAACATTTCATAGGACTTCTCTAAATCGCAGAATACTTGGGCAATTGCCTTCTATTTGCCCAACCAACCTTCTTGTACGAGATTGAATAGTCGAAGCAATGATTTATGAACTCCTTCAATGTGGTGATCGATGTCGATGCATCTCCCCTTATCATATCCACTATCTCCCTAGCAATGAGGGACGCTGTGATTTGGTTATGGCTCTGCGAGAGAAGTTCATTCAGACACGTGTGTGGACCACCATATTGGGTGATTTCAAATAATCGGCATTTCATCTTATAGATTGCATGCAATCTCCATCCGCAATCTTGCTCCTTACACCTAGCAACCCAAAAATCTGGGGTAGATCGCACAACGTGGAAGTCATCGTGGGTTTGAGCATGATACATTTGCACTGCCGCGATCAGCTGATCCTTCAACCCAAAGGGCATCCCCCTACTCAGCTCAAAGGATTCATCCCAATGAGTCACACGTATAGGAAGCTCATCCACCATAGTTAAATCTACAGCATCTAGGTCAATATAACCGTACATCGGAGGCTCGTCCATGAACTGGGCATCGAACGTGGCATCATCCATTTCACTTAGGGGGTGGGTTCACATCATCTGGGAACTCATTTAACCCTTCCCCCATTTCTTGCTCGTACATGTCTTCATCTTAAAGATTAACATTGTTCGTAATGTTCATTCTCTCGTCTAATGCTTCGTTCACAATGACGAACAACGATCCTGGACCCTCTGTCGAGACTGCTTCGCAGCCTCCCTGCAGATACGTGTCAGGAACAGGTGTTTTGTATGTCAGCGATCGAGCGACGATCTCGGATATTCGTTAAAATCCACAGTAGGCATACCACCAACCTCCCCACTCATATCGATATGACGTGTTTGTTGGGTGTCTTCCTCCACTTCATCCAAATGCTCGGCAGGCGCCTCTGGCTGCCTAGCCGCAGTTACACCCATTTGAGGAATAATTTCAATATATAATTGCACAGTTAAATATGTCAGACCTATGCAGTATATGTCCAACACAATGCGCAGACCATAATCATCGGAAATGGGAATAGCCTCGTAGAGGACTGTATTATTAAACCCTCGCAAAGGGTATCTTGCGATCACCTGCAATGCATATTGATCTAAATCAATATGGAAATATTTGTATATCTTCATATACAATTTATTTAATTTACACCTATGGCCAATTCGAATTATTCGAACTGGTGGAATACTATAACTAACACTATCTGCTCCGGTTATAATGTCCCCCTATATACAACAATACTGTCACCGGAGCACAACTTGAGCTTCCTGCCATTTAGATCGGTGTTCAGGAAATAAAAAAGACCTACGCTAGTGATGGCCATAGTTTTGTTAAACCAAAGGTTATATAACGACCCCGACCCGCCATGTGGGCCCAGAGTGCTACTTTAGTGACGTCAGTGTACCTGATACCTTATTCATCAAATATTAAACATACATACGCAGTAGAAATAAAATATAAAATCCTCGAATTACATTACCAGAGTTCTAAGTATCTTTATACACGAATATATCCATTTTCACTTAATTACATCCCATAAAACTAAACAAAAATAAAATCTCTATCTACACACTACCTACATAAAATTTACACCACTAGCCTTCCTCCTCTGTTTTGCTAGACCAGATCTCTAAGATTCCATGAAAAGACAGTTTGTAAAGTAGGGGTGAGGCACAACTCAGTAAGGGAAAGACTAAGTTAATGTTAGTGTGTGACCAGCATGCATTTAGTGTACAGAAAATAACCAGTTTACTAAGCAGATAAACACATTTATGAAAACATTCTTATTTTACACTCACACACAAAATTAGCTGAGGTTACCTGCCCATACAAGTAGCTTCCCTCTGCTCTAATATCATTACTGCTATCAGGGCACTCATGTTTCTCAGTAAGCTCTCGAAGTTATCTTATTAATTAACTGTATTCACATAAATTAACAGATATGCATATAAGACACTCCCTGTGACGAACACGCCATTTACATCCCCATGGCACGGGTTGTGCGGCCGGAAGGCTGGACCAAGCCTGAGTGATTAGCCCAAACAAAGTCAAAAACAACATCCTCTGCAAACACATCTGCAGGCATCCACAGCAAAGCTGCGGGTTTGATGCCCTTACTTCAAACTCACGCAGGCAGTTGGTTGGACCCCCTACACTTCTATCCAGACAGTGTGGGTGCACATGGTCTAACTAGCAACGGTATCGTGCTCACAATACACTGGTCCCTAGGGTTCCTAAAGCATATCATGCAATTTAGATAATAGAAATCACCATTTAAAATATTAATTCATATATATTTCCTGTTATTCCAAACACCTGGCCCTCGGCCACAAAATATAACCCGGCATATAACCATCATTTAAAACTCGACCCTCGGCCATCAAATAATAATCCTGACCCTTGGCCAATCAAACAATACCTAGCCACCGGCCGTTAATTCAAACACCTGCATTTCATAAATAGTTCCAATATTTTCACAAACATTTCCAATATTTCTCAACCAATTCAGTATTTCAAAATCGCAAATCCAGATATACAATAATCTATACAAATTAAATCATCTACCACACAATTTTTCACATTTTAACAAATCCATATAAACAAACAAGCTTTTCACCGTTCATTTTATTCAAAAATACCATATCATATATCTTAGGTTTGTAAAATTCATTTTGAACGGTTGGTTTCCAAAATATCCTTTAAATTCCCAAATGAATAAATAAATAAATAAGTATATTTATATAAACATAACAATTTAATTGATTTGAATTTCATAAAATTGCTGACTTAACTTAATCCCCTTACCTGATTCCTGAAAAAACCCGCTAACACTCCGACCTACGCCCCAGGTGTTCAAAAACCCCTAAACCCTGAAATTCAAATTTCACCATATTATTCATCATAATTCCTAGAATAATTTTCCCTAAAATTTTCCTAAGTTTTGAATGCCCTAAATAGCCTAATAAAAGCCTAAATTATCAAACTTACCCCCGATTTAGGATTGGTACCTCAGAACTCCAATTCGAAAATCCGCTCTGGCTAGATTGTAGAGAATCTCCCCACGAGTCTCCTAAAAATTTTCGTTCGTTAATGGGACTTATAATTTAAGAGAAATTGAGATAAGTTTGAAATTTGGCCTTACCCCATGAGATATGCCTACGCCGCTCCCACAACAGATCCGCCCCAGTAGAAATGTCCGTGGCAGCGAGCAGAGCCCAACGGTATTTTTAGATTTCCAATCGGCCGAATAACAGAGACGAGATGGAGGAGAGTGGGAGAGAGGAGCTGAGGAGAGCGTTGACGCAAAGAAAGAAAGAAATAAGAAGAAGAAGAAATAAAATAAAGTATAATCTGTTTCCTGATCCTTAAGGAAACCTGATATATATATATATATATATATATATTATATTATATAATTAATAATAAATAAATAAATTATTATTATTATTTTTAAATTTTAAATTTAAATTTACTTTTTTATATTTTTAAAATTTTTTATATTTTTTTATTTTTAGGATTACTACATTCTCCCCTCCTTATAAAAATTTCGTCCTCGAAATTTGTTAATTATTACCGATCACATTCTTAACTCACTACCCCTGTCTATAGAAGAGTCGGTAGCCATCCACATAGCGGCCCCGTCCCACATTTATTAACTACCCCCACTTATGGCAGAGGAATACCATGGTTACAATACTACCTTTGGGAAATTACAATATCCATAACAAATTTTCCCAAAGACTATCCTTAATTAAAACTATACATAACTAACTCACACAACCTACTCTAATCCCTTTATATACAACCTTACCCTTACCTGTCTAGAACTAGTCCTCGCTGAACAGTTGCGGGTACTTCTAGTGTATCTTTGTTTCCAACTCCCAAGAAGCCTCCTCAACTGCATGATTTCGCCACAACACCTTCACTAATGGTATATCTTTAGTACGTAGTTCCTATATTTTTTGATCCAAAATCTGAACCGGTACCTCCTCATATACCAGAGTATCCCTGATCTCCAACAATTCATAACTGATCACCTACAAGGGGTCTGGAACGTAACTCCTCAACATGGACACGTGAAACACGTCGTGTATCTTGGACAGCGTTGGGGGTAGTGCTATCCTGTACACCATCGAACCAATCCTCTCCAGAATTTCAAACGGTCCAATGTATCTAGGGCTCAGCTTGCCTTTCTTTCCAAACCTCATCACTCCCTTCATCGGAGCAATCCTCAAGAATATCATATCACCTACTTCGAATTCTAGCTCCCGTCGGCGAGTATCTGCATAACTCTTCTACTGACTCTGGGCTGCCCTGATCCTTTCCCTGATAAGTTCGACATTTGCAGAGGCCTGTTGAACAAGTTCTGGTCCCAAATTCTGCTGCTCGCCTACTTCATCCTAGTACAATAGAGATCTACACCGGAGACCATACAAAGCCTCATATGGTGCCATTCCAATGTTGTCCTAGTGACTGTTATTGTATGCAAACTCAACCGACGGCAGATATCGGATCCAATTGCCCCCAAAATCTATTACACATGCCCGTAGCATATCCTCGAGAATCCAAATGGTTCGTTCGAACTGTCCATCCGTATGATGGTGAAATGCAGTACTGAAAGTGAGTTGAGAACCCAACGCTGTAACGACCTAGAAAATATTGATATTCAAATATTAAGAGAGAGAAAAATGGAAACAGAAACAGAAAGAGGCAGTAGGTTTTGTCGACAAGTGCATCAAGAAATTCGTCGACGAATACAAAGTTTCGTCGACGAGAAAATCTCGAGAGACAGATATGGGCTGCTCTGAATTTCGTCAACGAATACAGGGTTTCGTCGACGAATTTAATGAAAGACTCGTCAATGAGGTGACGTGTCTCGTCGATGAATCTGGCAGTATAAATAGTGGGAAATCGGGATATTTTGTCATTTTCAGCGCCTCTCTCTCTCTCTCTCCTCTCTCTCTCTACGACTCTTTCTCACTTCTTTCTTCGTTTCCGGGCCCATTTCCCGCCGGATCAAAGATCTGAGACTACCACGACGCTCCTGGTGAGATTCTCCGCAAGTCTGCTAAAGTTGATCGTTAGAAAGGTTGGGTAAGACATTTTATTCAGTATTTGCCTTTTCCCCAATTATAAGACATGTTGTAGGTAAGAAAATACTGATGTTTTGTTATGGGGGATTGTGTTTTTAGGATGTTAAGTTAGGAGCCTTACGGGTATAGGGCCAAAATTTTATAAGGGCTTTTCAAAGCTAAGGTAAGGGAAATATGCTATGCTAGGAGTTTTAATGATGTTAATAGAGATTTCATAGACACATATTTATACCAGTTTATTATACAGTTTTTACAGATTATGAGTTTAAATATTTGTGTGGCCTAAGTAGATTTTCATGTGACGATGATAGTATACAATTTTTATAATGTATCATACCATACCGAATATACAGATAGAGATATATATTCACGGAGATTATACAGAGAAATTTACATGCATATACAATTTCATATGAGTAGTTTCATGAAAGAGATGTATATCTATATATATATATACATGTATACAGTTTTATTCAAATTAGTATTATATCACAGCTTTATACAGAACAATATATACAGAGCTTAATATGCCATGTTCCCTATTACCATAACATATAGAGTATACAAACAGAGAATATAAACAGTGATACAGACAAATATATACATAGAGGTAGCAATTGTAACGACTTGCTTAATTAACATGATTTTTTTTTTCCACTGTAAAAATTATCATACTCTGATTCCATAACATTAACCTAAGCAGCGAGAAGCATAATACAAATAAACATTTTCATACATAAGGATATACCATACTGTACAATACCAGAGTGCTATCACGTTTCCCAAAAGAATATATACATGTGTTACTAAATCCCCAAAATTGCCCTCAACTAGCTAGGGCAAATACAAAAACCCTCCACTGTACTCACTTTGCTGTTAGGGCACTACAGACGCCCCTCTACCTGTGAGCCTGATCTACTCGCCTACCTGGATCACCTGAAAAAGGTTTCAACACTGGGATGAGCCAACGCTCAGTAAGATGATATATGCTATTACTAGTGTGTGGCAAATGAGTCATCATATCATAAAAATAATTTTCCATATAATCATGTATATCTGGATCTATAAATACAGTACAAATCATAATATTCATTATCATTTTCATGTCATTTAACACATCTGTATTTAAGTTACTATTCAAAATACTTCTAACATACATAAGTAACTCTCTTGTCTCTGTAAATTCAGAATATATATAATAATAACTGTAAACTTTCCCTTGTGGGTATCTGTATGTCATGATTTAACCCCTCATGATAGGGTTGTGCGGCCCGTATGCGGGATCTACACTGGCTGGCCGACCAGGTAAATCACTATACTCCCTCGGTCGATCTGCCCACCTCTACCCATATCTAATGGGGAGCCTGTCCACGTCAAGGGCACTATACGATTGACCTACAGCCTATTATCTGAATAGGCGGTTGCACTCTGTAAACTCTATACTACATATAGCCACGGTACCGTGCTCTGTAAACTGTATGGTCCAACAGGATCTGATACTATATACATATTCATATATATGTTCTTTCATTGTTTTCATCATGTTTTCAAAATTACCATAAAGCTATCTTTCTGTTCTGTACATACTATAACCGTAGCATCTCGATGTTATCTCTGTATAACTGTATATATATTCTGTAAATGCTCTGTCTGTATACTTTGAATGTTATGATAATAAAAAACATGGCATGCTTTAAACTCTGTAAATCATAATACTGGAACTACGTAATCATAATATTGTATCCGTAATTCGTATAATCATGGTATTAAAATCCGTAAAATCGTGGTACTGTAATTCACATAATCATAGCACTGAAATACATAAAAACATGAAACTACAATTCATAAAACATACTCCCATAATACATACATATTCTCAAGCCACACCATACTTGAGTACATAATTTTCATAAATAAATACACTGCATAATATTTAGAAATTTCCTAGTATAGCATATATCCCTTACCTTATCTCTGAAAAACCCTTACTGTACTCTAGCCCGATACCCGTAGGGCTTCCTACTAAACACCCTAAAACCAATATTTGTCAGAACTAAACATCAGTATTTTTCTGCCTGTATCATTTCCTATAACTACCACAAGGCCAAAAGGAGACTAAAAGGCCTTACCCTGAATTTGGGATGAAACCCAACTTCATTTTCCTGACGATCCGCTCCAGTGGTCTTGCAGAGAACTTCGCCAGGAGTGTCGTGGTAGCTTCGGATCATCGATCCGGCGATTGGTGGGGCCGGAATTGAAGAGAGAAGGGAGAGGGAGACGTAGAGAGAGAGAGCTCAGTGAAAAATGGTAAAAAATCTCGGGTTTCCACTATTTATAGGGTCAGGTTCGTCAACGAGACACGTCACCTCGTTGAAGAGCCCTTCACAAAATTCGTTGACGAGACCCTGTGTTCGTCGACGAAATTCAGAACAACCAGAACCATCTCTCGGTATTTTTTCATCGACGAAGCCCTGTGTTCGTCGACGAAATTCTGAAGACCTTCGTTGACGAGACCCTATGTTCGTCGACGAAGCTGGGCAATTTCCTGAATTTATGATTATTTAATATTATCACCAAAATGCAATGTCGTCAATGAACACGGAGCGTTCGTCGATGAAGTCTACGGCCTCCTTCTATTTTTGTATCTATTTCCTCTCCCTCTTATTATTAAAATGTTATTATTCTTCGGGTCACTACATCAAGATGCTACAGATACAGTATACAGAGTTTATAGTAATTACAATACAGAAAGATAGCATTATGGTAATTTTGGAAATATGGCGAAAATAGTAAAAGAGTATATATGTATATAGTATCAAATCCTTGTGGAAAGATTATAGACAGATACAATACAGATATAGATTAAAGAGCACGGTGCCGTTGCCATATACAGATAGAGTGCAACCACATATCTCAGATAGTAGGCGGGTACCGTCAGCCGTGCTCGAAGAGGTTGCAACTCCCCAGTTCACTGGGTAAAGGGGGCCGGTTTTGACGAGGTAGTAGCTAGTTTCGAGCCTAGGAGAGGATGTAGTTTGGCCGGACTAAGGTAGTGTAGAGTATATTGACTTATCTGGAGGGCCGACCAGATGAAGTCTTGCCTACGGGTTACGTAACCCTGTCATGAGGGGTCAAATCATGACGTACAGAATCCCAGGGAATAAGCAAAGATATGTATATATATACAGTTTTACAGTATATGATGAGTATAGTATGATATTATCAGTATGAAAAGTAGAAAATACAGATGATAAAGTATATTTTAAATTGAGAAAGAAATATATGTTTTACAAATTATTTATTGCATTACAGTTCAGTTGCTATTTTCAAGTATTCTTAACTTAGTTGTCACACACTAGTAATAGCATATTTCCACTTACTGAGCGTCGACTCACCCTATTAATTTAACATTTTTCAGGTGAGTTAGTTAGGTGAGTAGATCAGGCTCGCGGATAGAGAGTAGTTGATTACCCTAGTCATAGGGTGAGTTTTTGACTGAGTTGTGTATATTTTGAGTAGATGATGTTGGAGAGGTATTTTTGTATGGTTAAAGTCTGTATATACTGGATTTTGGTATTGAATAATAAATATGTGAATGGTTGTATGATATGTGTTTCCGCTGCTTAGGTATGGTTGTGAATACACAGATGTATATATATATATATATATATATATATATATATATATATATAAAATGATATGAATTTTTGAGGGTGTTACAAATGCTCCCTGCAAACTCTTCCAGAAACGAGAAGTGAACCGCGAATCCCGATCTGAAACGATGGACACGGGCACGCCATGTATTCTGACTATCTCCTGAACATAGAGTTCTGTCATCTTATCCATGGAATAACTGGTTCTAATCGGAATGAAATGGGCAGTCTTCGTCAATCTGTCAACCACTACTCATATGGCATTCTGCCCATGCAACGCTGAAGGCAACCCCGATACAAAGTCCATTGAGATATACTCCCACTTCCACGTAGGGATGTCCAGTGGCTGAAGTGGTCCCGCTGGCCTCTGGTGTTCTGCCTTCACCTGCTGACATGTCAAGCACTGACCCACAAATATAGCAATTTCCCTCTTCATGTTACTCCACAATAACGATTCTTGCAAGTCTCTATATATCTTCGTGTTACCTAGGTGAACAGTATAGAGAGAACAGTGAGCTTCCTCTATAATTGTCCTCTTTATCTCTGCGTCATCTGGAACACATAATCGAGTGTGCAATCTGAGAACTCCATCCTTAGCAACATTAAAGTCTGTGTGCTGCTCATCCTGTATCTTCTCTATAATCTTCATCAACTTTGCATCTTTCAATTGAGCTGTTATGATTTTCTCCTGCAAAGTCGATTGAACCACCAGACTATAAATGAATGCCTGATCATTCCCTTCTACCAATTCTACACCTAACCTTTTTAGGTCCATCACGATCTGGTGCGAAGCCATAACTTTTGAGGCTAATGTACCCCCAGATTTTCGGCTCAATGCATCGGCTACCACGTTCGCCTTTCTTAGGTGATAGCTAATGGTGCAGTCATAGTCCTTTATCAACTCGAGCCATTTGCGCTGCCTCATATTCAACTCCTTCTGAGTGAAGAAGTACTTGAGACTCTTATGGTCAGTAAAGATCTCGCACCTTACACCATAAAGATAGTGTCGCCAGATCTTCAACCTAAAGATGCTAGCTCCAAGTCGTGCGTAGGATAGTTCTTCGTACTCTTTCAACTGGCGAGACGCATACGCAATAACTTTCCCCTGCTGCATTAGAACACAACTAAGTCCCTTCTGTGATGCGTCATTGTAAATTACAAATCCACCTTCACCTGATGGAAGGGCCAACACTAGGACAGTGATTAGACGCTGCTTCATTTCCTGGAAGCTCTACTCACATTCGTCGGTCCAGTCAAACTTCACGTTCTTCCTCGTGAGTCATGTCAAAGACCCTGATAATCTGGAAAATCCCTCAAAAAATTGGCAATAGTATTAGGCAAGACCTAGAAAACTTCTGACTTCCTGCACATTCTTCGGCCTTGCCTAGTCAACTACAACCTCTACTTTGCTCGGATCCACTGAAATCCCTTCCTTGGATACCACATGACCCAGAAATGCAACATGCTCTAGCCAGAATTCACATTTCTTAAATTTAACAAATAACTTCTTTTCCCTGAACACCTGAAGTACTAGTCTCATATGAGCTTCATGCTCTTCAGGGCTCCTTGAATAGTCCAAAATATCATCTATGAACACAATGACAAACTGTTCTAAGTACTTGTGGAATATCCTGTTCATCATATCTATAAATACCACTGGAGCATTCGTAAACCCGAATGGCATAACCAAGAACTCATAGTGGCCGTACCGAGTTCGAAAAGCAATTTTCAGTACATCATCTGATCTAACCTTCACCTGATGATATCCAGATTGCAGATCCATTTTAAAGAAAATCTGCGTACCCTGAAGCTGATCAAACAGGTCATCAATTCGGGGTAATGGATACTTGTTCTTCACCTTTACCTTATTAATCTCTAGGTAGTTGATGCACATCCTCATCGACCCGTCCTTCTTCTTCACAAACAACACCGGGGCACCCCAGGGCGATACACTCGGTTTGATAAACCCCCTGTCTAGAAGCTTTTGTAATTGCTCCTTTAACTCCTTTAATTCAACTAGAGCCATTCTGAATGGGGCTTTGGAGATTGGTGTTGTCCCTCGGATCAAATCAATTGCAAATTCCACCTCCCGATCAGGAGGCAACCCCTGTAAATCCTTTGGAAAAACATTAGAGAACTCCCTTGTCACTGAGATATCTTCTAACTTGAGTTCCTCCTTTGGCGCTTCCTTCGCCATTGCTAGGTAACTCCAGCATCCCCCCAAAAGTAACCTCTTCGCCTGGATAGCCGAAAGGATCCGTGGTGCCGAAAGCACACACGACCCGACAAACACAAACTCTTGCTCCCCAGGGGGTCTAAATACCACCTCCTTCCTGCGACAGTCAATGCTTGCGTAGTTGGATGCTAGCCAGTCCATGTCCAGAATAATGTCAAAACCATGTATATCAAGGACTATCAAACTAGCAGGCAACACTCTCCCCTGAATCTCTACTGGATAATTTCTAATCTCCCTGCTACATATTAACACTAACCCTGTCGGTGTGCCCACTCCTAAGTCAGTCTCTAACAATTGAGCCTCTAACCCACATAGTTTAACAAATTCCCGAGACACAAATGAGTGGGTTGCACCTGAATCAAATAATATAATGGCACTATCTAACAATGTGTAAATAGAATATAACCCGACCTAGAAATTTCACCTTTAACATAATTAATGCAAATATGGAATAATGAAATTGATATAATATATAAGTTTTAATTTAATAATTCATACTCCAATTCTATCACAAACCCTTGAGGTAAAAATCTCCATCCCAACATTAACTTCACACACATACCCACTCATCCTAACATTCCAACCCAAATTTTCTGAGTTCAAGTCCCTCAACTTAGAAACGAAACCATCGATGGATTTACCATGGTTTTCTAAAACTCGCGACTGATTTAGAAAATCTCAGAAGTCCGTCAATAGATTTCTGCCTCCAAGCTTCCAAACTAAAGCTCATCTTAACCTACCCAATCCTATCCCTATCTCATATCAACCTATACTCCGGCAATTATCAATCCTCAAAGTCTGTAGAACCTAGCAAACCTAAGCTCTGATATCACCTGTAACGACCCCGACCCACCATGTGGGCCTAGAGTGCTACTTTAGTGACGTCAGTATACCTGATACCTTATTCATCAAATATAAAACATACATATGCAGCGAAAATAAAATATAAAATCCTCGAATTACATTACGAGAGTTCTAACTATATTTATACACGAATATATCTATTTTCACATAATTACATCTCATAAAACTAAACAAAAATAAAATCTCTATCTACACACTACCTACATAAAATTTACACCACTAGCCCGGCTCCTTTAGCTTGCTAGACCCGATCTCTAGGATTCCCTGAAAAGACAGTTTGTAAAGTAGGGGTGAGGCACAACTTAGTAAGAGAAAGATTAAGTTAATGTCAATGTGTGGCCAGCATGCATTTAGTGTACAGAAAATAACCAGTTTACTAAACAGATAAACACATTTATGAAAATATTCTTATTTTACACTCACACACACAATTAGTCGAGGTTACCCGCCCATACAAGTAGCTTCCCTCTGCTCTAGTATCATTACTGCTACTAGGGCACTCACCTTTCTTAGTAAGCCCTCAAAGTTATCTTATTAATTAACCGTATTCACATAAATTAACAGATATGCATATAAGACACTCCCTGTGACGAACACGCCATTTACATCCCCATGGCACGGGTTGTGTGGCCCGAAGGTTGGACTAAGCCTGAGTGATCAGCCCAAACAAAGTTAAAAACAACATCCTCTGCAAACACATCTGCAGGCATCCACAGCAAAGCTGCAGGTCCGACGTCCTTACTTCAACTTCACGCAGGCAGTCAGTTGGACACCCTACACTTCTATCCAAACAGCGTGGGTGCACGTGGTCTAACTAGCAACGATATCGTGCTCACAATACACTGGTCCCCAGGGTTCCTAAAACATATCATGCAATTTAGATAATAGAAATCACCATTTAAAATATTAATTCATATATATTTCCTGTTATTCCAAACACTTGGCCCTCGGCCACAAAATATAACCCAGCATATAGCCATCATTTAAAACTCGGCCCTCGGCCATCAAATAATAATCCTGGCCCTTGGCCAATCAAACAATACCCGGCCACCGGCCATTAATTCAAACACCTACATTTCATAAACAGTTCCAGTATTTTCATAAACATTTTCAGTATTTTTCAACCAATTCAGTATTTCACAGACAATTCAGTATTTCAAAATCTCAAATCCAGATATACAATATTTTATACAAATTAAATCATCTACCACACAATTTTTCACATTTTAACAAATCCATATAAACAAACAAGCTTTCCACCGTTCATTTTATTCAAAAATACCATACCATATATCTAAGGTTTGTAAAATCCATTTTGAACGGTTGGTTTCCAAAATATTCTTTAAATTCCCAAATGAATTAATAAATAAATAAGTATATTTATATAAACATAACAATTTAATTGATTCAAATTTCATAAAATTGCTGACTTAACTTAATCCCCTTACATGATTCTTGAAAAAGCCCACTAACACTCCGACCTATGCCCTAGGTGTTCAAAAACCCCTAAACCCTAAAATTCAAATTTCACCATATTATTCATCATAATTCTTAGAATAATTTTTCCTAAAATTTTCCTAAATTTTGAATACCCTAAATAGCACAATAAAAGCCTAAATTATCAAACTTACCCCCGATTTAGGATTGGTACCTCGGAACTCCAATTCGAAAACCCACTCCGACTAGATTGTAGAGAATCTCCCCACGAGTCTCCTGGAAATTTTTGTTCGTTAATGGGGCTTATAGTTTAAGAGAAATTGAGATAAGTTTGAAATTTGGCCTTAACCCAGGAGATATGCCTACGCCGCTCCCACGACAGATCCGCCCCAATAGAAATGTTGATGGCGATGAGCAGAGCCCAACGGTATTTTCAGATTTCCAATCGGCCAAATAATAGAGACGAGATGGAGGAGAGTGGGAGAGGGGAGCTGAAGAGAGTGTTGACGCAGAGAAAGAAAGAAAGAAAGAAAAAAGAAGAAGAAGAAGAAGAAGAAATAAAATAAAGTATAATTTGTTTCGTGATCCTTTAGGAAACCTGATTTATATATATATATATATATATATATTAATTATTATTATTATTATTATTATTATTATTATTAATTATATAATATAATATTTTTAAAATTTAAATTTAAATTTAAATTTAATTTTAATTTTAATTTTTTAAATTTTTAAATTTTTTTATTTTTAGGATTACTACAAGTTAGACTTCCAACGGCAGGTTATGGGTATCCGTTATGATATTGAAACCAATAATGAGTATGAAAATATGCGAATGATAGAGTAGTAAACAAGAAAAAAGTGAAAAAAAACCCATTTTATAATAATAAATGATGTGTAAAAGCAACTAAAGAAAGATGAAGAATTGTGAAAATTTGTAATTTAATACTATGTGAACACAAAAACAAACAAAGCGATGAATATAAAAAAGAATTTGCAATAAACTAGTAAGTGACAAAAAAAAAGTTAATCACTACATTTTGTTGCTAACCCACATTTGTATCATTAAACAAGGTTAAATTTACATGTTTAGATAAAGTTACATTATATATGTTACACACACACACACACACACACACACACACACATATATATATATATATATATATATATATTATTGTTTGATAACTTAACACTATTATGTGTATTAAATTTTGTTGAAACATTATTTCAAACTTATTTTCTATTTTGCATCATATATCATTTGTAAGATTACATTACATATAGTGTTTTTCTTATCCATTATTTACAAATTTACAATAAATATTCACATTTACGATTTTATTAATCTTACGTTTTTTTCTTATTTTTTACATTTATTCATTTTGTATATGCTAATTAAAATATTATTCTCATTTTTGAAATATATATTTTCCCTGTATATACACAATTAGTTTTAATTCAATAAAATTTTTTGTACTATTTTTTCACGTCATATTATTGATAAATTAACATCCTATTGAAAGTCAATTGCATTTCAATTTCTTCATTTACATTTTATCACAAGTACGATGTTCAGATATTTAATTTTATGCTATTTTTATTATCATATATTCATCATTCACATTTGTTTATTAAATTGCATAATTCAGCATATTGTTTATAATATTATTACATTTCATTGAATATTATTACTTAATTGCATCACATTGTTACAATAACATACACACTCATATTGATGTGTGTCTTTTTTTATTATACTAATTTCATTGTTATATATTACATACTTACATTAACAAACATAACACTAACTATTATTTATGTTACTAATAGACAATGATAACCTTCACGTTATTTTTTATTTTTTATATTGGTTTTTGTGCCAGATAATGTACACATTATCGTTCCACACATTTATTATTGTTGCTTCACTATTGTGCATTTTTACAAATTGTTTACACAGTAACAACAATTTTATCAACATTTTTATTAATTTGATAATTGTTCTATACATTACACAACACAATGCAATATAAATTAAATTGAGTTATAAAACCTACATTACACAAGTAATAGACATCGCTGAATTTATCAAAGTAGATTATCGCTGAAAATATGTGCGTGTGTATATATATCATATAAACACAACTTGCAGACAGATAGATCCTAGGTTTTTTTTCATTTTTTTTGTAATTTAATAAAATACAAAAAAGCTTTTTACATGCATTTTATTGTTTCCCTGCAGATGGTAATGATCTGCATATCGTTTGCTTCCTACAGATCGTCTTCAACATAAAAGCGTGTGTGTGTGCGTGCGTGTGTGTGCATATATATATATATATCATATAAACACAGCTTGCAGATAGTTTTGTATTTTTTTAAAATTTTTTTTGTAAGTTAATAAAATACAAAAAATGAAATAAAGACCTTACCTCAATGGGGCTTCGGATGCAACTTCCAAACAAAAAATCTAAAGCAAAATAGTAAATTCTAAATCTATAACTATTGAATAGGTAGTGAAAATTAATTTGAAGAATCAATGAAAATAAAAAAGATTTTGGATAAGAATAACAAACTCCATTCCTTCAAGTTTTATAAAATACTCGAGCTCGAACAGTCACCTGCACCAATGGCAACCTACCGAACGGTCACCTGCAAAGCCTCTCATTCTCTCTGTTTTCTTTGCGTGTAGGGTTGTTTTGTTCGAGCACAAAAGTGAAAGAGAAATGGCAGTGTCAAGGACGAAACAAATCTCGCTGGATGAACCAATGAGATTTGCCACTCGTCCAATGGTGGGTAGATGAGCCCTTAGTATTCCGAAACAAATTTCGTTGGATGAACCAACGAGATTTGCCACGCGTCCAATGACGGGTGGGTGAGCCATTAGTATTTTGAAGCAAATCTCGCTGGGCAAACTAGCGAGATTTGTCACGCGTCTAACTTTTTCAATCAAATCTCACTAAGTAACGATATTACGTTAGAGTCATTCTGAGAAATATTTTTCAGAATATAGTATTATTTAATATATATTTTTAAAAAAAAGTTAAACGGAAAAAACTCTTCAAACTCTTTCGGGGACCGTCAATCCGACGTGTACACACCCTAGCCTTATCACAACGACCGCACGAAAATTAACGCCTTTGACCATCACCATCTCACGTCCCGCCATGCGCTTCGACTTCTTCGATGCAGCCTCGTCACTCCACGGTGCTTTCGTTTTTAAGGGCGAAATCGTAATCAAGATAAGATACCTGTCCCTTCCAATACGAGTGTCGGACTTGCTTCCTGATCTACGAGCACGCTTACTCCTGGTATCTTCCGGTCTAAGTTCTTTCTTAGGTACCATATTTATATACAAGTTCACTTTCACTGAAAATTACCATCACCGTTGAACCTAGATCTTCACACCAATGAGGTTTGACTCACTCTCTCTTTGGGTTTCTGATTAATAAAGTTTAACCCTTAACTACTCTGAGATCTGCTCTGCTCTCTTTTATTCATTTGCAGATTGATGAAGATCCACTACTTTCCACCATTATCGCGTGCTCTTGCTGCTATGAGAGCCTAGTTTTCTATGATACCATATTTATGAACCTCCCATATCAACACAAGGCTCAATAATCTTCTTCTGGTGAGCTCTCGGACTCTCTTCCCCTCTTCTTTTCTAATTTAGTTCGACTATGTCTTAAGGTTTCTTGAATCTGATTTGGTTTCTTATCCAATATCTTAAATTGTAACCTATATTATTCTAGATTTTGATCCCTGTATTGCTCATAACCTCTTCAAAATCCAATGTGCTTCGCAAACATTGGCGAGGTTTAGACTTGTGCTTGGTTATATATATGTGTGTGTGTGTGTATGTGCGTGCGCGTGTGTGTGGGTGTGTTAATCAGGCAAAGGTTGTGTTCTGAGTGTTCTGATGGTTGTTTGTTGATTCGTGAACAAAAGAACTCCTTGATCTAGTCATAAGGTTTGAGTCCTTATGATTTTTGAAGTTAATCCTAGTTAAACTAGAGGTCTTGTTGTTTCTCTAGAAATCGATACATTCGTTAGCCATTGACAAAGCATCCAAGATTTGCCTGTTAGAAATAAAAGCTTGTTGATTAGGAGAGACAGATGGTAATACCTTTTTGATTCTAAAGTCTTGGCAAGAATTTTATATAAGGGGCCCAACATGCAAATAGGTCTAAAATAACTTGTTGCGGAATTTGGCCCAGAAATAAATAATATTTCTGGCAGGATCGGAATTTGAAGTTATATAAGATCACGAGAAATTAATGGTAAAAATAAATAAATAAAATGGCACACACAAGACACAGGATATTTACGTGGTTCGGCAGTGTGCCTACTCCACAGACGAAGACGGATAAGAAGTATCCACTAAAAAATAGTCGAGTACAAAATAATGGCAACTCACACTCTCGAACCTAAAACCCAAATACACCCAATAATCCTTACAGGATAGTATACAAAATTGGGCATACAATATTTATTATAATATTACACTGATTTTGGGATGATATCTTTGAACTGCAAGCATGCCTCTTTATAGGAATTTGGGCATACTCATATATGGCCTTCATATGTGCTTCTCATCCACAAGCATGGGTACTCATCTGCAAGCATGGGTAGGCATGGGTTGAATGTTCATCACATGGGCAGCATGGGTCATGGACATGGGCAGCTGCAGGAAAAAGACATGGGCAGCATGTGAGCAGCATGGGCAGCACACTGCCCCATGCATCTTGCTCCAACAATTCTCCTCCTCTAGCAGATATGGGGAGAAAGCTGCAATCCACAACTTCCCATAAGGGAGAAACAAAACTACTGATTCAATCTTCACCAAAAATTCCAACCAAGAATTAAGTCTTGCGAGCACCGATCAAGTTCGAGAAGTGATTAAACTTGATCGTTGTAACATACTTTGTCATCATATCTGCTGGATTATCAGTTGTACCAATTTTTTCAATATTGATAAAACCGTTAGATACAATAATATGAATAAAGTGAAACCTGACATCAATGTGTTTGGTCCGCTCATGGTACATTTGATTTTTGGTCAAATGTATTGCACTTTGGTTATCACAGTAAACAACAGTTAAATTTTGTTGTAACCCCAAATCAAAAACCAAACCTCTAAGTCAAATGGCTTCTTTCACTGCTTTAGTCAGTACCATATATTCTGTCTCAGTAGTGGAAAGTGTAACAGTTGGTTGTAAAGTTGCTTTCCAACTAACAACACATCCTGATGGGGTGAAAATATAACCAATCTGGGATCTCCTCTTGTCCAAATCGCTTGCATAATTAGAGTCCACAAAACCAACGACACTTTTAGAAGTGTCGACGCTGCTACGTTCAAATACCAGACCAACATCTGAAGCACCCTGTAAATACCGCAATATCCATTTTATAGCCTGCCAATGTTCTTTTCCTGGATTCTGCATGTATCTACTAACAACACTAACTGCATGTGAAATGTTAGGTTGGGTACATACCATGGCATACATAAGATTATCAACAACACTAGCATAAGGAACATGTGACATATGCTCCTTCTCCTCATTGGTATGTGGTGACAATTTCACTGATAAGCGAAAATGCATAGCAAGTGGTGTACAAAATGGGTTGGAAGTTTCCATCCCAAACCGCTCAAGCACTTTCTCAATATAATTTTTTTGAGATAAACAAAGTTTTCCAGCTTGACGGTCACGGTAAATTTCCATGCCCAAATTTTTCGAGCTGCTCCTAAGTCTTTCATCTCAAGCTCAAAGTTGAGTTGAGATTAACTTAGAAATTTTTGACATGTTATTAGTAGCAATTAACATATCATCAACATATAATGATAAATATATGAACGAATCATCAAAGAGTTTTTTGAAATACACACAACTATCATAATTACTTCTGCAACAACCATGATCAATCATAAAAGAGTCAAACTGCTCATACCACAGTCTTGGAGATTGCTTTAACCCATACAATGATTTTTCAATAAGCAAACATGGTATTCTTTTCCCTGGACAATAAAACCATTAGGCTGATGTATGTAAATCTATTCTTCAAGGTCACCAGAAGAAAAACAGTTTTTACATTGAGCTGTTCAACCTCCAGATCATATAAGACAACTAAAGCAAGTAAAACACGAATTGAAGTGTGTTTTACCAAAGATGAGAAAACTTCATTGAAGTCTACACCTTCCCTTTGATTGTAGCCTTTTGCTACCAAACGTGCCTTTACCTAGCATCCTCAACTACAGGAATTCCTTCCTTTCTTTTGAAAACCCATTTGCAGCCTATAATCTTTTGACCCTTCGGTGGTTTAAATAGATCCCATGTCTGATTTCGATGAAGAGACTCAATCTCTTCAGTCATAGCAACAATTCATTTAGCATATTCTTTGCTTATAATAGCAGCATGGTAAGTGGAAGGCTCATCCTCTTCGATGAATTTTGCCATAGACAAAGCATAAGCAACTAAATTTGCATAAGCATACCTATGGGGCGGCTTAATTTGCCATCGTTGTCTCCGAACAACAATACTATCCTATTGCGGTGATGGTGCTTCTTCATGTTGCACCTCCTCCTCCTCAGTGGGCTGATCTGTCGGTGCTTCAAACATCGTCTTTGAAACATCAAATTGTAACTCCACCTGATGTTTGTCACTTTCACTACAACTTGTCTCAGAAGAATCCTTTTTCCGGTGAAGCATAAAGGATTCATCAAAAGTGACATCCCTACTGATTAGAAACTTGGGTGACTTAGGATCAGGACACCACAACCTGTATCCTTTCACCCCTTGTCCGTATCTAAGAAAGATGCATTTCTTGGCTGTAGATTCCAATTTCCCTTCATTAACATGAGCATAGGTTGGACAATCAAAATTTTTTAAATAAGAATAATCAGCAGGTTTACTTGACCATAACTCCTCAGGTGTCTTACATTCAATAGCAGTCGATGGAGACCTGTTCACTAGATAACAGGCTGTGTTGACTGCTTCAGCCCAAAATTCCTTTGGTAGACCTGCAGTAAAAAACATACAACGTGCTCTCTCCAAAAGAGTTTTGTTCATGCAATCTGCAACTCCATTTTGCTGTAGAGTACCCTTGACCATACGGTGTCAAACGATGCCTTCGTTCCTACAAAACTCATTAAATTCTCTTGAACAGAATTCTAAACCATTATCAGTCCGTAAACGTTTCACCTTCTTATTGGTCTGATTTTCTATCATAACCTTCCACTCCTTAAATTTCCCGAACACATTATTTTTATTCTTCAAGGTATAAATCCAAATCATCAATAAAAGTCAATATATACCAAGAAACATTGAGAGAGGGAACTTGTGAAGGACCCCAAAGATTAGAATGGATATATCCCACGGTTTCTTTGGTCTTGTGCACTGTAGTATGGAATTTAATTCTCTTATGTTTACCAAAAACACAATTTTCACAAAAGTCAAGTTTACTTGTCTTTTGTTCACAAAGTAAACCACGTTTACTCAATTCGGTCATGCCCCTCTCGCTCATATGACCCAAGCGCATATGACACAACCGTGTAGTGTCTGAATCTGAGTCAACTGATGAAGAAACTGAAGCAGAGCCATAAACTATATTGCCTTGCAAAAAATAAAGACAATTTCTTTTATTTCATTTCATCACAATTAGTGCACCTTTCAAAACTCTCAATACTTCACGTTGAGCTGAAAACTTACAGCCAATAGCATCAAGAGTACCTAAAGAAATCAAATTCTTCTTCAACTCCGGAACATGCCAAACATCTATCAAAGTTCTTACAATACCATCAAACATCTTAATTTGAATTGTACCTATTCCAACAGTTTTGGATGCTATGTTATTACCCATCAAGATGGTACCACCATTTATTGATTGATATGTGGTAAACCAATCTTTATTGGGACACATGTGATAGAAACAACCTGAATAAAAAATCCACTCATTTTTTGAGCTAGAGTCAACAACAATGACTGAAAGAACATATTTAGCATCTGAAGATTAATTTTCTACAACTTCCGCAATAACGGAAGAATTTTCATTATTATTGTCCTTTTGATCCGATTTGTTATTTTACTTAAGTTTAGGACAATTCCACTTAATGTGCCCCTTCTTGTGACAATAGAATCATTCAATATTTTTGTTCGATCTAGATTTAGATTGGCCTCTATTTACAGATCCCTTATTTTGACTCCTCCCCCTCGCAGTAAGACTGTCCCCAATTTTTTTGGTATTATTGCTAGAAACCTTTTTCCTTAATTCTTGGAGTCTTTACCATAGAGTAAAGTGGTAACAAAATGCTCACAAGTATGGGGCAATGAACATAATACAATAATGGCTTGATCTTCATCATCAATTTTAATCTCAACATTTCTTAGATCCATAATTACTCGGTTAAATTCATCAATGTGTTCTTTAATAGGCATACCTTCTTTTATTTGTAGCGTGTAAAGATTTTGTTTAAGTTATAACCTGTTATTGAGAGACTTCGTCATGTAAAGACTCTCGAGCTTTTGCCACATTTTCAACGCGTTGTCTTCTTCCACAACTTTGCATAACACCTTGTCTGATAAATTGAGAATAATTGCATTGCGAACCTTCTCATCTACTTCTGCTAGCTTCGCAGTCTACATTGTTTTCGTCAGAATGGTTGTTGCGGTCGAGACTGCTGTTGTGGTCACAGTTGGAGCCTTGCAATTGTCTTTTTTTTTTTTGTTTCTTTAGGCAATTTTTCTCGTGGCCAAAGTGCCTTTTGCAGTCCTTGTTGGAACAAAATGGCATGCATTTTAATATGCCATAAACTAAAACTGATTTTGCGATCAAATTTCTCGATCTCATATTTGGTAGATATTTTTGGAAAAACTCCAAATAGATATCAAAAAACTAAAATAGCTCTGATACCAGTTTGTTGCGGAATTTGGCCTAGAAATAAATAATATTTTTGGAAGGATCGAAATTTGGAGTTGTATATGATCACAAGAAATTAATGGTAAAAATAAATAAATAAAATGGCACACACAAGACATAGGAAATTTACGTGGTTCGACAGTGTGCCTACTCTACAGGCGATGACTGATAAGAAGTATCCATCAAAAAATAGTAGAGTACAAAATAATGGCAGCTCACACTCTTGAACCTAAAACCCAAATACACCCAATAATCCTCACAGTATAGTATACAAAATTGGGTATTCAATATTTGTCATAATATTACACTGATTTTGGGATGATATTTTGAATTGCAAGCAAGCCCTTTTACAGGCATTCGGGCATACTCATATATGGCCTTCACATGTGCTTCTCATCCGCAAGCATGGGTACTCATCCGCAAGCATGGGTTGAATGTTCATCACATGGGAAGCATGGGTCATCGACATGGGCAGTTGTAGGAAAAAGACATGGGCAGCATGTGTGTGACAACCCGAATAAAAATGGTATTTAAAATAATAAAGAGGAAAGAAAATTATCAGAGGCCTCGTCGACGAACACAGGGGATTCGTTGACGAGGAAATATCGAGAGAGTTTTTTGAGCAGTCTGAATTTCGTCGACGAGGAGTGGGTTTCGTCGACGAAATTATTGAAGGACTCGTTGACAAGATGACGTGGTTCGTCGACGAATCCAGTCTTATAAATATCAAAAAATTCGGATTTTTACTTCACAACTAAGAAATCTCTCTCCTCTCTCTCTTCCCTTCGGCTCTCTCTTTCTCTCTCTCTCTCTCTTCGATTTTGGGCGGGATTTCTGCCGGTTCGACAATCTGAAGCTACCACGACACTCTTGGGAAAGTTCTCTCCAAATCTGCCGGAGCGGATCATTGGTGAAAGCAAATTGGAAATCATCCCTGAGTTGAGATAAGACTTTTTAAGCCAAATTTGGTCTTATGATAGTTATAGAAAATGATATACACATGAAAATACTGAAAGTTTAATTCTGCAAGTTTTCATTTTCAGGGTATTGATAAGGAAATCTTACGGGTGTGAGACTAGACTTTATAGGGGCTTTTCTCAGTAGTCAGGTACGGGAATAAACTAAAACAGTTATTTTCCATGCAAATTATTATTATTTATGAGTAAATTTATTTTTAGAAAAGCATATGTTATATCTGTATATTACAAAGGAATTGCACATTTGGGAAAATACTGCTAATATGTTGAAATGAATATATATGTATGAGATGTCAAAAACCATGATTTTAGAATACAATGTATGGTTTTATATAGCAAATGTGTGACATGAATATTATTTTATATGGAAAAATATCATGAGATAATAATTTGATGAAGTATGTTTTGAGAAAGTATGAAAGAATACAGTACATTATGATGTTGAAAATATATGATAAATTGATTATTTTCAGAATGATATACATATATGTATGATTTCGGCGCGAGGCCGTATTTATGTATGATTTCGGCGCGAGGCCGTATTTATGTATGTTTTCGGTACGAGGCCGTATTTATGAAATGAACGGCACGAGATCGTATTTTATGAAATGTTCGGCGCGAGGCCGTATTTATGAAATTATGAAAGATATCATGTATTATATATTATCAGAACCTGAATGTTAGTTTAGTTCAGTTTCAGGAGCTTGGTACCGTAGCTTTATAGATCAGATATTTATGATCATATTAGTACTAACCACCCCACGAAGGGGTGGGAGATGGATAGTCGATATGACTTTCAGTAAAGTGTGGACGTCCACTTGGCAGTCCGGACCAGGGTGTGGCGGGTCCATCGTACTTACAGACATTTTTGACTCGGCAGTGGTCGGCCAACCATTGTCGGGTCCCGCCTTCGGACTGCACAACCTGTCATGGGGGGTAATAGTTGACATCAGCTAACTATTCATCCTAGGTATGTTTTCAGTATTATCAGTTATATCAGACGTTTTATGAACGATATGATTTATTAGCAAATATGAAAGTATATAATTATTCCACCATGTTATGAGGTATGTTTTTAGATATATGAAAAGTACTGAGTATGTATAACTGCAATATATATTCATGTTGTCACACAACTGTATTTAGTTTATTTTCCCTTACTGAGAAGTGTCTCACCCCCGAACATTAAATGATTTTCAGGAAACCCAGAGGGATTGGCGGGTCAAGGCCGCCGTTGAGTGGGTTGAGCTTCCCTACTAAGGGTAAGCGTTGAATTAGGATAAGGAGATTTTTGTTGTATGATCCTAGTGTTATTTTGACTTTTTGGAGATTGTATATATTTACAGTATTTTGATGATGTAGTAAACTCTGGTATTATGTTTTATGGTTGGATGATTGAGATATTATTTTTACTACTGCTTAGGTTTCCGTTGTGATTGATAGGTGTCCCCGTTATCCACGGGTTCGGGTTGACTTTTCTATTTATTATGTTACATTCTATATTAAGGAATTTGAGGTCTTTACAATGTGAGCAGCATGGGCAGCACGCTGCCCCATGCGTCCCGCACCAACAATTCTCCCCCTCTAGTAGATATGGGGTGAAAGCTGTAATCCACAACTTCCTCATAAGGGAGAAACAAAACCACTGTTTCAATCTTCACCAAAAATTCCAACCAAGAATTAAGACTTGCGAACACCGATCAAGTTCGAGCAGTGATTAAACTTGATTGTCCTAACAGGCTTTGTCATCATATCTGCTGGATTATCAGTTGTACCAATTTTTTCAACATTGATAAAACCGTTGGATACATTATCATGAATAAAGTGAAACTTGACATCAATGTGTTTGGTCCACTCATGGTACATTTGGTTTTTGGCCAAATGTATTGCACTCTGGCTATCACAGTAAACAACAGTTAAATGTTGTAAGCCCAAATCAAAAACCAAACTTCTAAGTCAAATGGTTTCTTTCACTGCTTTAGTCATTGCCATATATTCTGTCTCAGTAGTGGAAAGTACAATAGTTGGTTGTAAAGTTGTTTTCCAACTAACAACACATCTTGATATGGTGAAAATATAACTAGTTAGGGATCTCCTCTTGTCCAAATCGCCTGCATAATCAGAGTCCACAAAATCAACGACACTTCTAGAAGTGTCAACGTTGCTACATTCAAATACTAGACCAACATCTGAAGCGCCCAGTAAGTACCGCAATATCCATTTCACAGCCTGCCAATGTTCTTTTCATGGATTCTCCATGTACCTACCAACAACACTAACTGCATGTGAAATGTTAGGTCGGGTACATACCAAGGCATGCATAAGATTGCCAACAGCACTAGCATAAGGAACATGTGACATATGCTCCTTCTCCTCATTGGTATGTGGTGACAATTTTGTTGATAAGCGAAAATGCGTAGCAAGTGGTGTACAACTAGGTTGGAAGTTTCCATCCCAAACCGCTCAAGCACTTTCTCAATATAATTTTTTTGAGATAAACAAAGTTTTCCAGCTTGACGGTCTCGGTAAATTTCCATGCCCAAAATTTTCTGAGCTGCTCCTAAGTCTTTCCTCTCAAACTCAGAGTTGAGTTGAGATTTTAACTAAGAAATTTTTGACATGTTATTAGTAGCAATTAAAATGTCATCAACATATAATAATAAATATATGAACGAATCATCAGAGAGCTTCTTGAAATACACACAACTATCATAGTTACTTCTGCAATAACTATGATCAATCATAAAAGAGTCAAACCGCTTATACCATTGTCTTGGAGATTGCTACAATGACTTTTTCAACAAGCGAACATGGTTTTCTTTTCCCTGGACAATAAAACTATTAGGCTGATGCATGTAAATCTGTTCTTCAAGGTCACCGGAAAAAAAATCAGTTTTTAGATCGAGCTGTTCAAGCTCCAGATCATATAAGGCAATTAAAGCAAGTAAACACGAATCGAAGTGTGTTTTACCACAGGTAAGAAAATTTCATTGAAGTCTACACCTTCCCTTTGACGGTAGCCTTTTGCTACCAAACATGCCTTTACCTAACATCCTTAACTCCTGGAATTACTTCTTTTCTTTTGAAAACCCATTTGCAGCCAATAATCTTTTGACCCTTCGGTGGTTTAACTAGCTCCCATGTCTGATTTCGATGAAGAGACTTGATCTCTTCACTCATGGCAACAATCCATTTAGCAGATTCTTTGGTTATAATAGCAGCACGGTACGTGCAAGGCTTATCCTCTTCGATGAATTCTGTCATAGACAAAGCATAAGCAACTAAATCTGCATAAGTATGCCTCTAGGGTGGCTTAATCTACATGCGCTGTCTTTGAACAGCAATACTGTCCTGTTGCGGTGATGGTGTTTCTTCATGTTGCACCTCCTCCTCCTTAGTATGCTGATCTGTCAGTGCTTCAAGCATTGTCTTTGAAACATCAAACTGTAACTACACCTGATGTTTGTCACTTTCACTGCAACTTGTATCAGAAGAATCCTTTCTCCGGTGAAGCATAAAGGATTAATCAAAAGTGGCATCCCTGCTGATTAGAAACTTGGGTGACTTAGGATCTGGACACCACAACCTGTATCCTTTCACCCCTTGTTCGTATCCAAGAAAGATGCATTTCTTGGATCTAGGCTCCAATTCCCCTTCATTAACATGAGCATAGACTAGACAATAAAAAATTTTTAAATAAGAATAATCAGTAGGTTTACCTGACCATAACTCCTCAGGTGTCTTACATTCAATAGCAGTCGATGGAGACCTGTTCACTAGATAATAGGCTGTGTTGACTGCTTCAACCCAAAATTTCTTTGGCAGACCTACAGTAAAGAGCATACAATGTGCTCTCTCCAAAAGAGTTTTGTTCATGCATTTTGCAACTCCATTTTGCCGTGGAGTATCCTTGACCGTACGGTGTCAAACGATGCCTTCGTTCCTACAAAACTCATTAAATTCTCCTGAACAAAATTCTAAACCATTATTAGTTCGTAAACGTTTCACCTTTTTACCGGTCTGATTTCCTATCATAACCTTCCATTCTAAACCATTATCAGTCTGTAAACGTTTCACCTTTTTACCGGTCTGATTTTCTATCATAACCTTCCACTCCTTAAATTTCCGGAACACATCATTTTTATTCTTCAAGGTATAAATCCAGACTTTATGGGAAAAATCATCAATAAAAGTCAGTATATACCAAGAACCACTGAGAGAGGGAACTTGTGAAGGACCCCAAAGATCATAATGGATATAACCCACGGTTTCTTTGGTCCCGTGTACTGCAGTACGGAATTTAGTTCTCTTATATTTACCAAAAACACTATTTTCACAAAAGTTAAGTTTACTTGTCTTTTGTCCACAAAGTAAACCATGTTTACTCAATTTGATCATGCCCCTCTCTCTTATATGACCCAAGCGTATATGCCACAACCGAGTAGTGTCTGAATCTGAGTCAATTGATGAAGAAACTGAAGCAAAGCCATAAACTGTATTGCCTTGCAAAAAATAAAGACAATTTCTTTTATTTCATTTCATCACAATTAGTGCACCTTTCAAAACTCTCAATATTCCACCATGAGCTGAAAACTTACAGCCAATAGCATCAAGAGTACCTAAAGAAATCCAATTCTTCTTCAACTCTGGAACATGCCGCATCTGTCAAAGTTCTTACAATATTGTCAAACATCTTAATTTGAATTGTACCTATTCCAACAATTTTACATGCCATGTTATTACTCATTAAGATGGTACCACCATTTGTGGATTGATATGTGGTAAACCAGTCTTTATTGGGACACATGTGATAGGAACAATCAAGAGTCCACTCATTTTCCGAGCTAGAGTTAACAATGGTATTGAAAGAACATATTCAACATCTGAAGATTTATTTTCTACAACTCCGGCAACAGCGGAAGAATTTTCATTCTTATTATCCTTTTGATCTGATTTGTTATTTTTCTTAAGTTTAGGACAATTCCACTTAGTGTGCCCCTTATTGTGACAATAGAAGCATTCAATATTTTTGTTCGATATAGATTTAGATCAGCTCTATTTACAGATCCCTTATTTTGACTCCTCCCCCTTGCAATAAGACCATCCTCAATTTCTTTGGTATTATTGCTAGAAACCTTTTTTTGTAATTCTTGCTATTTTAAAGATGCCTTAACATCTTCCATATTAATGGAGTCTTTACCATATAGTAAAGTAGTAGCAAAATGCTCATATGAATGGGGCAATGAACATAATAAAATAATGGCTTGATCTTCATCATCAATTTTAATCTCAACATTTCTTAGATCCATAATTACCCGGTTAAATTCATCAATGTGTTCTTTAATAGACATACCTTCTTTCATTCGTAGTGTGTAAAGATTTTGTTTAAGGTATAACCTGTTGGTGAGAGACTTAGTCATGTAAAGACTGTCAAGCTTTTGCCACATTTTCAACGCATTGTCTTCTTCCACAACCTCGCATAACACCTTGTCTGATAAATTGAGAATAATTGCACTACGAGCCTTCTCGTCTACTTCTGCTAGCTTCGTAGTCGACACTGTTTTCGTCAGAACGGTCGTTGCAGTCGAGACTGCCGTTGTGGTCGCAGTTGGAGCCTTGCTATAGGTTTTTTTTTTTTTCTTCAGGCAATTTTTCTCGTGGCCAAAGTGCTTTTTGCAGTCCTTATTGAGCCAAAATGACATGCATTTTAATACACCATAAACTGAAATTGATTTTGCCATCAAATTTCTTGATCTCATATTTGGTAGATATTTTTGGAAAAACTCCAAATAGATATAAAAAAACTAAAATAGCTCTGATACTAGTTTGTTGCGGAATTTGGCCTAGAAATAAATAATATTTTTGGCAGCATCGAAATTTGGAGTTGTATATGATCATGAGAAATTAATGGTAAAAATAAATAAAAAAAATGGCACACACAAGACACAAGAAATTTACGTGGTTCAGCAGTGTGCCTACTCTACGGGCGAAGACGGATAAGAAGTATCAACTAAAAAATAGTAGAGTACAAAATAATGGTAGCTCACACTCTCGAATGCAGAACCCAAATACATCCAATAAATTATCACAGGATAATATACAAAATTGGGTATATAATATTTATCAGAATATTACATTGATCTTGGGATGATATCTTTGAACTGCAAGCATGCCCTTTTATAGGCATTCGGGCATACTCATATATGGCCTTCACATGTGCTTCTCATCTGCAAGCATGGGCACACATCTGCAAGCATGGGTGCTCATCCGCAAGCATGGGCAGGCATGGGTTGAATGTTCATCACATGGGCAGCATGGGTCATGGACATGGGCAGCTGCCGGAAAAAGACATGGGCAGCATGTGAGCAGTATGGGCTGCACACTGCCCCATGTGTCCTGCTCCAACATAACTCACATCCCAAACTCCTTTTTTTTTTTTGAAATTTGGTCAATGAAGTTGGGCTTGAGACTTTTTGTGAAACTTCCATGGTTAAAAAACTCATCAAAATCCCTCACGAAATCAAATCTAAAGGTACCCCAACACCTAAGGAAAAGGCTAATCATAAATCCGTTAGGACCCAGAGATTGATTAGGTAATACACCTATTTATACCTATTTGAAATCATACCAACAACGATTCTAAGGTTACAAATAGTAAATTCAAAATATTTAATCCTACTAATAGAGAATGTTTCTAAACATTAAAACCTAATAATGAATGAGAATGTTTCATAACACTAATGGTCCAACTATTATAAATTTTTTTTTTTTTTTAAAGTTGGATGACTTTATTAAAGGAAGGACAAGCAAGAAGCTTAAATCCTCCTGAACAACAGAGAAGAACAAAGAGGGGAGTGGTGGGAAAAATTACCCTCCTAAATCATAGCAAATACATGAAAACTCTCCCCAATCCAGATGAGACAAAAGGGAGTTTGACCTACTCCAAAGATATAGATTTGATAAACATTTATCATACACTTTCACAACTGTGGAGTAGTTATCCTTGAAAATTCTTTCGTTCTTTTCCTTCCAAATTTCCCAACAGATGACTACCGGAATAACTGCTTTCAACCTTCTGACAAACCCTTTAAATTTTGAAAAATTCCATGCTAAAAACATTGATTTCAGGGTGTTCGGCATGATCATATGACTGCTGATTTTCTGACACACAAAAGCCCAAATCTGTTGGCAATGTATAAAAATGTGATCAACTCCTTCGTGTTTCTTCTTGCATAATACACACATAGATGCCATCATCCAGCCTCTTTTTTGCAAATTGTCTATTGTAAGAATTCTATTATTGATTGCAAGCCAGCAAAAGACACTCACTTTTGAAGGAATGAAAGGGTTCCATAGTTGATTGTATGGGATTCTAAGATTGTTGCAATTGTTCTTGCTTGCTAGTTGATTGTAGAGGCTAGATACCGTGAATGTTTGAGATGCAGTGAGGGTCCAGGAACACAAATCTTTTTCCCCCCTATTTATGTTGGCATCGTAAGGCAATTTGAACAACTCAAAAACTTTATTGATCTCCTTACCCCTCACATTTCTGTCGTATGTTAGATCCCAAAAAGGACTACTGTTAGGGAATCTCAATAAATCAGCCACCTTAGCATCCTTTTGACAAGCCACCTAGAAAAGGCTCGGAAAGAGTTCTTGAAGAGTGGCTCTTGTGGCCCATTTATCCAACCAAAATTTGTTTTTCTCCTGTCTTCTACATTGATCATCATATGTTCCCAAATGGTGGATTTTAGTTTGCTGAAATTTTTCCAAAGACCCCAGCTTGTGCCTTTGCCATTATTCTTTGGGTACCAGTCTACAATGTCATACTTGTGCTTGATGCTAATCACCACTTTCCAGATAGCTTCGTCTTCCCTGCTATACCTCCATATCCATTTCCCCATCAGAGCTTTATTCGTGTTCTCTAATTGTTTGATTCCCAATCCACTTTGCTTTTTTGATTGAGTAACTGTGCTCCATTTGGCGAGGGGATAATTGAAGCTTTCCTTTGTTCCCCTTCACAAGAAGTTTCTTTGAATTCTTTCTATAACTTGAACCACCTTTTTTGGAATGGGAAACATAGACATATAGTAAATGGGTTGGTTAGAAAGCACAGAGTTTAAAAGGGTCAGTCTACCTCTCAAAGAAAGGAACTTTGATTTTTAGGTGGCCAAGTTCCTCTCCATCTTTTCCACCACCGGTTCCCAAATGTGCGTTGAGGTTGATTTGGCTCCAAGTGGGAGACCCAAATATGATGTGGGGAAGGAATTTAATTTGCATTTAAGCGTTCTAGCTTTTTGTTCTGCACCTTCAACTCCTCTGATTGGGAAGATGCAACTCTTGGATAGGTTAACCTTTAGGCCCACAACTGCCTCAAAACAAAGAAGGATAGCCCGTAAATTTCAGACTTCTAAAGAGGAATTTTTGCAGAAGACCAGGGTATCATCTGCAAAAATAAGGTGAGATAATGTGGTAGATTGAGACGGATTGTGAAGATTAACTCCCTTCAAAATATTGATAGCCAAACCTCTGTTTATCATTTGAGAAAAAGCTTCCATTGCGACAACAAAGAGAAAAGGAAACAATGGATCTCCTTGTCTAAAATCCCTTGAGCTCTTGAAGAAACAAGTTGCTTTTTTGTTAATCAACACCGAGAATGAAGCCGTCGAGATGCATCACTCAATTCAGCTACTCCATTTTTCTCCAAATCCCATGATTCTGGGGATGTTAATAAGGCATTTCCAATTGACATGATCAAAGGCTTTTTCCATATCAAGCTTGCACACAAAACTTTTAGTCTTGTTTTTATGCAGAAAGTCTATCCCCTCGTTTGCTATCAAGGCTGCGTCGAGAATTTGTATTCCTGAAACAAAGGCCATTTGTTGCTTGGAGATGAGTAAGGCCAAAACCTCTTTTAAGTCTGTCAGAAAGAACCTTTGCAAGGATTTTGTAAAAACTACCAACAAGGCTTATTGGTCTAAAATCTTTGATGTTTTTGGCTCCACCCTTTTTTGGAATAGTGACAATGAAGGTGGCGTTAAGGCTTTTTTCAAATCTTCCTTCGGTGTGTAATCCCTTAAAAGCCGCAGTGAAATCTTCCTTTAAGAATCCCCAACATTTTTGAATAAAGGAGATGGTGAACCTATCTGGGCCAGGTGATTTATCCCCATTCAATGATGCAATGGCTCTCCATATCTCGCATTCTGAGAAGAATATTTCGAGATCTTCCTTTGTCGACTTAACAAAGAAGCAATCCCATCCTCCTTTATTCTGGGCCTCCATCTGTAGGGCTCTTGAAGTAGATCATGAAAATATTTTGTGATCTCGATATTTATTTTTTCTTGGTTTGTGCATACCTTGTTTTGGATAACCAGCCTTGTGATGAGATTCCTCTTCCTGTGTAATGAAGCCATTCTGTGGAAAAAGTTGGTATTCTTATCTTCAGATTTCAACCATATTTCTCTTGACTTGATTCTCGGTGACTCTTCCTCTCGATCAAGCAATTGAAGGAGCTTTCTATATGCTTCCTCTCTCTTGGCCTTGTCTTCTTCGCTGAACTGGCGATGCTCTGCCTTTCTATTCTAATAATCCACCTCTGATAGTCCTAAGATTTTGAGCTGTGACTCAAATGTCTTGTATTCTTTACGCCAGTTTTTCAGATGAACCTTCATGTTCTTTAGATTTTTTGCCAAAACATACAAACTTGAGCTGCTATAATTCATGGACTTCCACCAATCCTCCATTTTCCCCTATAAGTGATCAATCATTAGCCAACTGTTGTCAAATCTGAAAGGGGCTTTTTCCCATTTCATACCCCCGCAATCCAGCATGACAGGGTTATGATCAGAAATGCATCGGGTCAAAGCCGTTTGACAAAGATGGGGAAAGTTTATCATCCAATCTGTAGAAATGAGGAATCAATCACTCCTGGACATAATGAGGGTGTCCTGATTGTTGGCCTAGGTGAATTCGGCCCCATTAAGCGGTAAGTCAATCAGCTCCCATTTAGAAATGAAATCAGAGAAATGACTCGTGGGTTTGGAAATTTTACTGCAACCTGTTCTTTCGTTAGGGAATTTGATCTTGTTGAAGTCGCCACAGATGCACAAAGGTAATGGAAAATTTTTCTTTTGACTTGACAATTCGGCCAATAAAGCAGATTTCTCCAATGTACCATGAGGGCCATAAACCGTTGTGTGCAGCCATTCCTAACCTGTTAGTACATTCTGAAAGACAATTGTGATGGAAAACTTGCCTCTGATGATTTCCTTGCTTTTAAAATTAGAAGAATTCCATGCCACTATAATTCTACCAGAAGACCCTCTTGAGTCCAAGGATGTGCACAATGTCTGACTATTTTCCAGATTGAATTCAGTTCCTTGTTTCCAATGTTTTCCATTTTGGTTTCCTGAAAACACAACATATCTGGTTTCCACATTTCCAACATGAGCTTAATTCTACTTCTCTTAACCATATTATTCAATCCCCTAACATTCCATGAAATAATTTTAGGATTCATGAGGAGACAACCTGCCTATCCGTGAAGTTCTTCTTCTTCTCAATTTCTGTAAATAACCTTCTTAGCTCATCGTTGCAATCCTCTTGTCTACAACCCACATCTTCACTAACCTCCATTGCTTTATCTATGACCCAATCCATTTCCTTTGTATCATCTGCATTAAAATTATAGCCAGAGAAATCTACAAATAATTCAAAATTGCAATTATTTAGAGTACTCGGCTGATTGTTTGCTGTGTTTCCAGAATTTTTGTTTGCACTTGGCAGCATTGGGGCTGGACTGCATAGGGGTGGAGTGGGTTGCGGAGGTGCTGGGATTGCTGTGTTCAGGCAGCAGCAGCAGGGGCTGGACTGCGCTGTGTTGGGTTGTACTGCCATGTGGCTGGGCTTGCTGTGTTCGGGTAGCAGCGGTATTAGGTGCAGCAAGGGCTGGGCTGGGCAGCACGTGGCTGCGGGGCTGGGCTTGGATGGACTGCAGACGGGCTGGACTCGTTTTGTTCGGGCGATGTATCTTCTCCCCCATTTTTCTTTTGGGCCTCCAAAGCTTGGGCTTGCTATGCTCCTGTTGGCCAACATTTCCGTGTTTCACTGTTATTCCAGAGTGCAGGGCCAAGCCTAATTCCCATGTCTTGCTTTATGCTGGCCAGCTGTATTTTGTCTTCTTGTTTCCCAGCTTCCCATTGGATTCCCTTCTCTTTCCCGTTGTTAGCATTTTCCAATGTGCTAGAGCCATGATTTTTTGAATTTGAAATCTGCTTCATGCACTGGCGTTGTTCCCGAGGCTGTGTTAGCAGCTGCTCCAGAGCACGCGCCTTATTTGCGTGAATCACACTTTCGTCTTCCTTCTTCCCAAATTCTTCATCTTCTTCTTCCCCACAGTATACAGATTTTAGGATGAATTTTGGATCTCCCTCACTGCTGCAATGAATCACACTGCAAGCATTTGTATCGTTGATGATTATGGATTCTGGGAATTCTACGCATCTTGTCTCCGGGTCTTGATTGCGTCGAGTCCGTGAGATTCTTTTGTACACGGGCCGATGTTTTTCCTCTTCAATATTCACCTTAAAACTAGAATCCCCGTCTGCTATGAAGGATTCTTCCGGAATTTGTTGTGCCGCTTTCACTATCTTCACTTTGATTCGTACGGTTTCTCCTAACCAGTCTACATGCGTAGAGTCCTCCATTTGGACCCCGCAAATTAATGCAATCGCCTCCAATGTGGTTTGACTTCTCAACTGAAATGAGAAACCTTTTATATTGATCCATTTTTAACTGCTGAGTTCCCTAGGTTTATGGCACATCGTAATTGGGTTCCATTTTTGTAAACACAAAGGGTTGCCTTGAATGTTCCTTGATCCAACCCGCCACACTTCTTCGGTTGTTTCTTCACTATCAAAATGAAGAGAAGTCGATCAAATGTTAATCTTTTGATTTCCAAGTTGCCTTTTATTTTCCAACTGTTAATACTCCATTCCCTTATTTTTTGTATTTCCCATGAGCTGTCTCTGAAACTTCCTATCAAGCAATGTTTGAGAAATTTGATTCTCTTGTTGGTGCTCTGCGTGTCGTCATTCAGGAAAATACCCGACTCTTCAAAGGTGATTTTGCATTTTCCTTTGGTGTGAAAATTTCTTTTCGTTGAGACTTGGGCATAGGTCCTTATGTCTGTGTGTTTCCCTGTATCTGTGCACTCTTCTTTTCTCGTTCTGCAACTCATCGTTGTATGTTTTGGTTTACTTGCATTTTCCTTCTTTTTGATTCCTTCTCTCAATTTTGCACTCTCTTCCATTTGGTTGTCCATCTTGAAGTCGATGAAAAAAATCCCCCTGTTTTTCATCTTCACCGTAATCCTCAAAAAGGGATGACTGAATTTTCGTATGTATTGACAACAGTATATTCTGCTTCTGCAGCCTTTTGTAATCGTTTCCTTGCCTTCATTTTTCTCTCGTTCAACCATTTGCAGACCTGAGACTAGCCATGGTATCACTTCATCATGGATCAGTATGAATCTGGCAAAGCCTCTTCCTCTTGCTGTGATTGACAGGAGCTTCTCCTTGAATCTGGTTGTTAAGCAAAGTTCTACCGATGAGTTGCCGATCTGCATGCAGTGTTGGCGGGTGCTTCTCTGTTTTTGCTGCTGATGACTCATATCTCTCGCGTGTGTTTGTTCTTCTAACAAATTGGGCCAGATACTGCCCCAGTCAAACATATCGTCGTCATCCATCTCTGTTGTTGGGTGTCTGTCTTCCTTTGTTATTCCTACGGTTTCATCTTTTTCCGCACAGCTCCTCCTTCCTTTCTCCCTTCTTCGTTCGCCTCTCATTCACCATCTCCAGCCACACAGCTCTTCCTCCCTTCCTCTGTTCTTCATTAGCCTCTCATTTGCCTTCTCTAGCCACACAGCTCTTCCCCCCTAAAACTTTATTATAGTTGATATGATTGCCTGATGTTTACCTTCCTTGTTGCATGATTGATTGGGCGATTTTTACCTGATGACTACCATTGTTGCTTTGCTAGCCTCTATGACCTGGATAGCTACTTGACATTCGCTTGGGCAACAAGTAATTTGCCTCGTCCAAATAACTTTTTATTGTAACTCTTCGGTGCGATTTCCTTAACTAGGCGATTGTCAACATTTTACAGAGGAATGCACGAAGAGAGTATAATAATACTAGTAGTAGTAGTAGTAGTAGTAGTAGAGGTATATACACCTTTCATAGTAATTATTAGTTAGTTGAAATAAAAAATAACTATTAGGGACACCAAGATAATATTTGAACTATTTTCCTTATCATTTTAAGATATTCTTGAAATTTCTTATTGTTGCAAGTATATCATTAAAAATGATACAAATCTGCAATTGGTAATTCAACTAAAAATTTGTTTTAGAATAAAAAAATAACTAGTTTGATGAATTTGTATGTTCATATATGTACAGTAAACATGTAACATACATTGCATGTGTACGTAGCTAGATACGAATAATTTTGTGTAAGATATTTTTACAATTGTTAATAAAATTTAGAAATTTTAAGCATAAATTAATAATATTTTATCGTAATAAGTTTACAAATATTATAGTATGAAAATTGGAAGTTATTTATAAAATTCTTATTTTATTTAAAATTATAGAATTCAAACATATACATCAAATGCTATTATAAAGTTATGTATACACAAATACGTGAAAAATATTTAAAATAAAGAATAGTATGCTATGTGAATTATTAAATATAAAATTTATATAACTTTATATATATATATATATAATAAATACATATTTGTTGTTCATTCTTTAATTTATAATTAATTCATAGTGTGATAGAAAGTAAATGTTAAGGGGGAGAGAAAAAAAAATTAACTAAGCTAAAAGTAAAAAACTTAAAATAAAAAATTAATGAATTATTAACGGGATTGCATTTTTGAAAGATGAGACCTAGGTTATAGAAGCTAGCTTAAAAAAGATTAATAGTTAACCGAAGAAAGGAAGAGTGGAGGAAATTGGGAAAGCAAGAGGCAACTGGAAGAGGAGAGGTAAAGTTGCAGGAGGCTGACCGCAGAGAAACTTTTCACAGGAGAAGATTTCTAATTGGACCATGAAAGCAGAGGGTCGATTAATTAATGTGATGAGGGGTTTTGAGCTATCTACCATCTTTAATACACTGAATCATAGTGTTAATGCTGAAGCTTCCTTCCTTCTTCACCTGGGAATACGCCATTATTATTGTGATTTTGATTCGTACTTCGGGACTCTTTCAATTGCAATTACTCACCTTTAACCGACCACTCTGGCTGATTCAATTAAATTTTATTCGGTATTATAACTCCATTTAAATGCAAATCAGTCAATCGTAATTAATACGCCATCACAACTCTGTTTACCCGCACAGGATCAATGCCTCCTCCCAGCTGCAGAGACGGTGACCGGTCAAATTTACCGGCTGGGGAAACATTCAACTTTTTTAAAATCATCAGTCCTGACGACGTTCGAGATGGAAAACTTGTAAGCTATTTTCCTTTCTATTTTATTTTTAGATGTAGTGTTCCTCATTCCCCCCCCCCCCACCCCCCTCTAGATCTTTTTATAAACCCTTTTTGAGTGTTTGAAGCTATTGCATAATGGGTTAGACAGCTAATTAATCAAGAATCAATTTTCCCTTACAAAAAAGTCGAGTTTTAGAATTGATTTGGAGCAGCTGGTTGCTGTTTCTATGTTTTTATGTTTATATTCAAAATTGGTTTTGCTGTTAATGAATGTAGGAATGATTTGTCATATATTTAATATTTAAATTGATAATATAAGATTTTAATATCTGTGTATGTATGTGTATGTATTGTATGCATGTATGTTTGTATATCTATATACAAATTACTAAGTGTATGTATATCCATATATAAATTACAAAGATACTTTTTAAACATTATATTATTTAATTAAAACAGAAATAAATAACAGCAAAACCTAAACTAATATTTACTACTTTTCCTATTTCTAATTTTTTTTTGAAAATAATATGTATGCATATATATATATATATATATATATATATATATATTGTGTCTTTCGAAATTGGGTGTGGTAGTAAGCTTTTGGTTTCCCTTCCAAAAGGGTGCAGGGTTTGACCTTGACTTTCCCTGCATTTCACATAAATTTTTTTATAAGGAACAAGGTCAACCCTGCCTTTTTACTGAGCTGCCTGGTATCGGTTGGGTCGATCCCGGTCTACCTGTTTCATGATATCACCTGGACCAACATTTTGGCTGGTCTACTCTGGGTTTTGAACTAGTCCTATACAAGCTTTATGGCTAATAAGATTATATGAATCTTGCCAGCTTCAATGTACTCCATGGATTGCTATAAAATTTATTCTGGAGCTATTTCACACAACTTATAGATGAAGTCTTATTCAGTGACATATGAAGTGATTAGGTTGGTATCTTCCTTAACCTCTTCCAGGCACTTTTGCATGGCTGTGGGGGTTAAATCCAAAACTTGCCTAAGTATCTATCCTCTGCTAAGTAAAACAAAGGGAATTAGTGGGCTAAACATTACTACAATGTTGTTACAGTCCGTTAGTTATGGTTATATGACTGCATGCTCACACTTGCTTGTATTTTCCGTCAATTTTATCTAAATAATTTGTTTTTCTTTTTCAGCGGTTTCCACCAAAGTTTGTTAGGAAGTATGGAAAGAAACTTTCAAACCCTGTACTCGTCAAGGTTCCAAATGGCTCTATTTGGAAAGTGGAACTGATGAAATGTGATGGTGGGGTTTGGTTACAAAATGGTTGGCGAGAATTCTCCAAGTATTACTCTATAAGTCAAGGACATTTTCTAATATTCAAATATGAAGGGTTTTCCCGTTTTCTTGTAATTATTTGTGATATGACAGCTTCAGAGATAGAATATCCATTCAGTGATACGGACCATAAAGATTCTGATAATGCCGTGGAATTGGGAGCACACATGGAGAAAGTTGAGAATGATGCTTCTGTTGAAATCCTGGGTGAATTCCCAATGTGCCAGAAAAGTCACTGTGAAGAATCCATTTTTGTTGGGAAGTTGAAAGCGCCTAAACTAAAGGAAATTGAAGATGATTTATCTGTTGAAATCCTAGAAGATTTCCCCACAAGTCAGAAAAAGTTGGGAAAACAGCCATCACGATTTCCCTGTTCTCGGATGATAAAAACTGAACCTCCTAGTGAAATTAAGAATGCTTCTGCTCTTCAAAATCCAGTTATGAACTTTCAACAGAAAGATCTTCAAGCTAATGGGATGAAACTCGCAGGGTCAAAGAGAGACTTGGATGGACATCAGGTCATGCAAGATTTGGCAGGTGGTTTTTTTCAATATATTTTTGGTAAATAACTAATTTATTAACTGGAAAGATCAGTAAATCTAGAAAGTTGGAGGCTAAAAAGCATAATGAGTCCAGCCTATGCTCTGCCACTGCATGTTCAGGAATGCATATATGAAAAGTTGTAAGAGTTGTAAACATCTCCAAATCTGATCAAATTATCTTCTAAAATGGCGTTGGCAATCATCAAGACCCCTATAGTTTCATTTTGAAAGATATGACGATTTTTTACACCAAACAAATAAGATAAACAGGAGTCTTCACTCTGTTGCTAAGAGATCAGAGCTCTAGGCTTATGTTTAACCCAATTAGTCCCATCCTTCCAACTTCCAACACTTCTATTTGATTAACCTTAAATGGTTTGGTAAACAAAATAGCAAACATTTGAAAAAACAAATGAATATGTTCTGATTGATGCCTGGATAGAAACTCAGAAAGAGGGAGCAATCAAGCAAGTACCAACCATTGTTCTTGTGTCTGTAACCTTCTCCTCGTGTCTAACTGAAGAAAGAGGTTGTGGCTTGGAATCTGAAATAAAGGACTGCAAGGGTCAGTGGAAAGGCTGTCTAGAAAAACTTCCAACCCTTATTTATATACTCAGCTCTTCAGTTATCATGACCCTGAGGATGCTGTCTTTATTTGTGTTGTGCATGGGAGGGTGTTAACAATGTCAATTCTCTTCCTAGTTTGAATTTGTCACAACAATTGCATTCCATTAAAACAATTTAACTATTGCATCCTTGTGCAGGCTAGACTCTTTTATTATTCCATCCCCATATCAATCTACAATTGAGCCAAATGGAAGCCACCTATTGTGCGATAGAAAGATGCTTCTCCCATTCGGAATTTGATACTTGCAATCTTACCTGTTGTTTTTCTTTTAGGATATGCATCAAGTCCTTGCTACATAAATATTTGATACACCAAATGTTTATGTTTCTGTTTCTGATAAGGTAGGTGTGCATCCATTGTACTAAAAGACTAGCAGCCTTTGTAATAAGCATGCATAAGCTTTTGGCAATGGCAACCCTATTCCATGCATCTCGACCTTTGTCACCAAAACATCCTTCTGCTGATTTGAACAAATACTGGCCTAATTCACTAAACACGAGTTTTAAGTCTTCAAATGCTTCTATTTCTAATAAGGTTGGTGAGCGTTCATTGATCCCAGAGTAGGAGCCTTTGTGTTATAATAAACTCTCTCTGCTGAAGATAGCCTGCAAGAAATTGTTCGGATCCTGAGTTAGGCACTAGGTTATGTTAACACCCTTCAGAAAATAGGACAGGAATTAGAGATGAGGTGTGAAAGGAATAAGAAAGAGAAGAACATAGAGAGACAGTAAGAGTGAGGATGCGCAGCAGAGGAGGCAAGTTATGACTCCTAGCCAAAGCAATGTAAAACTAAAATATATTATTGTTGGAGTGAATTTAGCATAAGACCTTTACATCATCTTTGCTAGCCTATGTATAGAGATTATTAAGAACTTTCGCTGCATTTGAGGGCATGAATTTCAAACCTTGGATTTGGATTTGGATGAATTTGGACAAATTTGAGTACAATTTTATATTGCATCTTATCCAAATCCAAATATAAATCCAAATTTAAGGCCTCTGCATACATAGGGTTAATTCTAACTAAACTACTTGAGTTTGAAAATAACTCTTTAAAAGATACAGAAGAATAAGAAGACAATGATTAAATAAGATTATGTTAATCAATGCATCCCGCATGATTGTGATCATGATCATGCATTTGTGGTAAAACCATTTTGTACCACAAAATGGTACAAAATGGTTTCTCCTACTTATAGAATTTAAGATGTTTTTATCCACAAAATAAAAATAACTTACACCATATGTACTGTTATATATGGTGTATATTTAGCTGAATTTCATCAGTTTTTAGGATTGTTTTGTCCTAATTTTAAAAGGCAAGAATATTTTTATCCACAAAGTAACATTATCAATATTTTTATTTGAACTTCATTATTTTAAAAATTTTTGTTTACTTTTAGAAAGTAGATTCTTGTCCACAAAATAATATGTTATATTCTCATATTTACTTAAATATAGGTTTACATTGTTATTTTTAGAATATTTTGTCATGCTTTCAAATGATCATTTCTCCACAAAACGATTTGCACTTCTAACTTTTACATATGGCATAAATTTATAGGAAAATTGATAGTCATTTTCCGTACTTTTCTACATGAACTTGATCATTTTATTCCATAATATTTTGAGATATCTGGGATGGGATTATGATAGTTGCATTGCTAGTTTTTCGTGTTGAGCTTACCCTTTTACAATCTAACTGTTTGAATTTTCATGTTGTGCTAGATGCATTCTCAAAAATTGGTTTAAAGCTTTTTTTTTTTCCTTTAATTTTTGACTCTAAAATACTGATTTGGCAGAAGACTTTGGGATGACTGGCCATTTGTTTTAACGTACTAGTTGTTTGCTTGGGTTTTTAATTTATTATGTTTAATTTTTATTATCTTTTTCTTCGAATAATCTGTTTACCGCTGGCATTGTTCTAAGGTATAGGCAATTGGCTTTTTGGCAAATGGAGTTTGGCATTTGAATCATTGACTGCTGTATTTTTTTTGGCAGGTATAATGCATTTGCGGAATTTATCATGATTGTGGTCATGATCATGCATTTGTTGTCAGCAGTATGATTGTGATCATGATCATGATCATGCATTTGTAGTACAACCGTTTTGTAATAAGCATGCATAAAATTTTGACAATGGTGGCTCAGTTCCTTAGATGATACATCTAGCCTTTTAAAACCCAAGTGATGGATAACCACCAAGGGAGAACGTTAGATGTTTATATTGTAGCCTAATTTTTTTTTAACGTGGGAAATTCTTGTAATTTTTGAAATTCAATTAATTTAGGTTTAATTTATGTATTTTAAATACATTCATATTATTTTATAGTTTTATGTTTTAGTTGAATTGTTCTGTAATTATATGTTAGTTGTATGTATAAATAGTGTCATTGAAATCAACGACAGATTTCCAGATTTAACCAAGAAAACCTTTGCAGAAGTCTTCATTTAGTTGTACAAAATGTTTATATTTTTGTTATTTGGATTCAAGAGATCCAAAGGCACTGTTGCATTATCTTGTGGGTTTTTACAGGTGGACATAAATATGTTAAAGAGGGAGACAATGGAAGTAGAGACATGGAGTGGAGATCCCCACAAGCAAAGTATCCAGAAGGGAGCGGGCCAGCTACTGTCAATGAAGAACTCACAGCCCTCCAAGCAGCCAATGCTTTCAAACCTGAAAACCCCTTCCATATAGTTACAATGCGACAATCTTATGTTGGTAGTGGATGTTGGTTGGTAAGCTTGTAGCAAAAATCGTAGTATCATGGCACTTATGATATCTATATTAAGTAAGATAAATGATTGCTTTGAGAATAGAATATTCAGTTTTCCTTTTTGTTGTACTATTGTTTGAATCTTTGTGGGTTCAAGAACTAAAACCTTTTCCCCTTTATTATTTTGCAGCGTATACCATTGAGATCTGTCAAGGATGTTTTTAGCAGAAAATGTGGGGAAGTAACTCTTCAGGTTTCGGATGGGAGAACTTGGCCTATCAAATACACTGTTGGAGTAGGTGGAGCAAATTTGACTTCTGGTTGGAAGACATTTGTGCTAGATAATCACTTGAAAGTTGGTGATATTTGCGTGTTCGAACAGATTAAGGGCCTTGATAATTCATTGAAGGTTGTCATGTTTCGAGCTTGTGAAGTTGGAAATTTGAATCAGAGTAAATGCTCCATTTTTGTGGTTAATGAGACTGATAAGTCTGATCGCTAGAAATAGAACTCTGAATTTTCCTAGCTATTGTACAGGAGTTTGGTGGTAAATCTGTCTTCTGTTCCTTTCAGCTCATGTTGGCTTTCATACGTTTTCTGATAGGAGACTGATCCATTAGATTACCTGTTTATATCTTAAAATCAATGCTACTACATTTAGAAAACGTGCACACCAAAGGCTTTATATTTTTGCAATTTGGATTCAAGAGATGCAAAGGCACTGTTGCATTGTCTTGTGGGTTTTTACAGGTGGACATAAATATGTTAATGAGGAAGACAATGGAAGTAGAGACAAGGAGTCGAGATCCCCACAAGCAAAATACCCAGAAGGGAGCGGGCCAGCTACTGTCAAGGAAGAATTCACAGCCCTCCAAGCAGCCAATGCTTTCAAACCTGAAAATCCCTTCCATATAGTTACACTGCGACCGTCTTATGTTAGTACTGGATGTTGGTTGGTAAGCTCATAGCAGAAATGGTAGTATCATGGCACTTTATGATATCTATATTGAGTGAGATAAGTGAGTTGCTTTGAGAATAGAATATTCAATTTTCCCTTTTGTTGTACTTTTTTTTATTTGGTTCAAGAACTAAAACCTTTCCCCCTTTATTATATTGCAGCGTTTTCCATTGAGATCTGTCCAGGGTGTTTTTAGCAGAAAGTGTGGGGAAGTAACTATTCAGGTTTCGGATGGGAGAACTTGGCCTATCAAATACACTCTTGGACCATGTGGAGCACATTTGAGTTCTGGTTGGAAGACATTTGTGCTAGATAATCACTTGAAAGTTGGTGATATTTGCGTGTTCGAACAGAGTAAGGGCCTTGATAATTCACTGAAGGTTGTCATGTTTCGAGCTTGTGAAGACGGCACAAATTGTTTCCCAACTGTGCAGAAGTTGGAAATTTGAATCAGAGTACATGATCCATATTTGTGGTTAATGAGTCTGGTAAGTCTGATCGCTAGAAATAGAACTTTGAATTTTACCCCCTAGCTATTGTACTGGAGTTTGGTGGTAAATCTGTCTTCTGTTCCTTTCAGCTCATGTAGTAGTTTTCCTTAGCAAATTTCACTTAATTTGTTTTTGTGCTTTTCGTTTTGGCAATGGTGCAGTGCCCCCAGATTTCCTTGCCATATCAACTTGTTAATCCTTGAAACTATAGTTGGACACAGTATGAGACTACTTAAGTATTAATTAATTAATTATTATGCAACTTAAAGACGTTATTATCCAGATAAAAATCTAAATTCAAAATTAGCTCGACACCTAATAAAAAATTAATAACAATTAATTATTATTAGTAAATAATCATTTTAATAAATGCATTAGTTAAAGGGAATGTTTGGTAAAATTAAATGTTTAACACTAAATTCAAATATAATTTTACGAATTAATTCTAAATTGAATTTGAATTAGTCACCGAAAGTTTGAACTATTTTAATTGTTTGCATCTCTAATGACTAATATTTGAATGTATGTTGCTTTTCTATTCCAAACTAATGTATGTTGCTTTTCTATTCTAACCTTCTCAACGTTTGACACTATAATATTTGATAAAATTAATAGGTAATCAAATAAGCTAAAGTTTTTAATTAACATAAATAATATTTTCTTCTCATACTTTTAATTAATAATTATAAGTAAAAATAATATAATTTATATTTTGTAAAAATAAAATTTTTATTTTAATTTTAACCGCTTGGATATTGAGTTGTTTTTGTCATTTTTACTTTTTGTAAAGGATACAATTAAAAGAGTCCTTTGTCATTTTTACTTTTTATAAAGGACAATTTAAAAAGAGACCCCTCTCTCTCTCTCTCATAAAAAATGGGCAAGACTGCCTTTATGCATATTAAGAAAATCTAGAGCTATATATAAAGATGGTTCAATTTCAGTTATGTGAGACACATTTTATAAGATAAAATTGTGACGTTAATTTATTAAAAGATAGGGCTTTCATTAAAGTCATTGAGGTGCTTGCCTACGGTCCTAAAAATTTTGGGGCTCCTAATTTTTTTTTAATATAATAAAGTTAATATTATTTATAGTTACTAGTTATTGTGTCAATACTCAGTACCCCTGCACACAATAAAGCTTATGCGCCTATATGTATATATAGATTATAGACCTGAGCATGACCTCTCTCTCTCTCTCTCTTTTCAATCCCTGGGATTTGATTTAACTGTTCATTTCTCAATTTGTTAATTAAATCATTAGTCTAGATCCCATATTCGGAAGAGCTGCTCCTGTCGAAAGAGATAGTAATTTACCAGAGTTAGATTGATATCATTACATTAAGCGTGGATTCAAGTTGTAAGCACATTCATTTGCCCGGTATTAAACATCAATGCTCAAGTTCATTTTGTTAAAGCAGGTGGAAGATTCTTTTTGTATATTTTATCAAAATAAATAGATAATTAGAATCTCACGGCATGCATGAGCAAAGCAAATGAAAAAGTAAGTATATATTATATTAAATTAGATAGTCACAATAATGGTTTGTGGATATGTGTACCTATTATTCATATAATCATTTGGTTTGAAATAAAATGATAAATAAATTTGGAAATATAGACACACACACACACCCTATTTTGTCCTGCCATTATATAGCAAAATCACATTGTTGCTTCACCCTTTTTAATTTAAAATTTTCAAATAAACAAAGTGGAGCTTGTTCTCTATTGAAATGATTTAGTTTTGTCAAAATCAACAAACTTAGTTTGTTAGAAAAAATAATTTTAAAATATGAAAAGAAGGTACCTTCTAACGTCTTTGCATAGTGATGACTTTATTTGCCGGTATTTCAATTCGCTCATTTCAACTGCCATAAAGAAAACACTCATTCACTAGGTTTATATCGTAGCTTGTTTTTTGCAATCACCCATCTATGTTGAATTCCCCCCCCCCCCCCCCACCAAAAAAAGAGGAAGAACAAAAAAACATACATCCAAGAAAAAAATGTCTTGACACTTAGGGTGTGGTTCAGGTGGTAGTGCAGGCTGCGGGAGTGCCTTTCACGAGGTCAGGTGTTCAAACCCTCCCGGGTTTGTTTCCGCCCCTGGACTCCTGAATTTACCCTCTCTTTGGAGTTGTGGGGTCAACTTCAAGGGGCATGAGATTAGTCACGTGGACCGTAAAACGGACATGTGGATACCCGGTGCGTAATCCAAAAAAAGAAAAAATTGTCTTGGGCCTGGTGTCTTTTGATCACTTGGATTCCTTTTAGCCGCATCCACCTGCACATACCAACACCGCAGTTTCGAGTTTGCCCATATCTTAGATTGTCTCACTTTGAGGTCATGAGGGCCTATGCTTAGGGTGTTTTTTTTTTTAGGTTTAAATTGAGGCCCATAGTGAGCCTATTCTTGGTTTAAAGCCCAGAATTGGGCTTATTGTTTAAATTGAGGCCCACAATGGGCTTGTTCATGGTTTAAAGCCCAAACTTGGGCTTATTATTGTTATTTTTGAAAATTGAGGCCCACAGTGGGCCTATGCTTTGATTGAACCTCGATACGAGTTATTTTCTTAATTTGAGGCCCATTATGGACCTGTGACTAAGCTTGGGCCAAGAAAGCATAAGCTCCTTGCTTATGCAGACCCAATCACCCTTGGTGGCCTAGCTCATTACCTTCGGTTTTCCTTTTGGTTGCCCTAGCAAAGTCCCCAGTTGCAGCATATTCTTTTGTTGGAACCCCTTTGACTCTTGGCAACACTACAAAAAGAAGAAGAAGAAGAAGAAGAAAGTGATAGATTACAAGCCCCAAATAATAAATTTAAAAAGGAAATAAACAAATTTTGGTTCAACCGAATGCGTAGAGAATAAGAGAGAGTGTGGGAGAATTTTACAGCTAAGCAGAATTCTAATAGCTTAGGAGCCTTCTTATAAAAGGGAGTTGTGCATAAAGAAAGGGGTGAGATTAGGAAGAGAGAGTTTAGAAGAGAGAGAAGCCATGAAGCAGAAGAGTAGAGAAAATGTATCAAGGTAGAAAGCGGCATAGAGAGTTCAAAAATGAGGAAAAGTTGGTTCAGATAAAGAAGGATTTGAAAAGAAAAGGGCTCTTCGGGCATAACTCTAAACAAAGAAAAAGGAACTTGAGAAGGATTATTCGGACAGGAAGCTAAGACCTACATCTTTAGGTAGGCATTCAAGGGAAAGAGGGGAAAAAGGAATCACAAGAAGCTCTAAAAGGAATTCTCTCAAGTCTCTCTCTGAATTCATCAACTCCAATATGTGCCAAGGTAGGTTTTGATGGTTAGACCCAAATGATCAATTTTTAGTTAATTTTTGGGGTGAAATGACTAAATTCTTCAAGCATGATTGGAGAATACTGTAATGTTTAAATGGAGTTAAAAAACTAAATTTGATGGTGTGAATATGTTGTGAAAAAACGAATGCACAACAAAATAATTTGATCTTACAACGCAACACTCAACTGTGAAATATACACAAACAACAATCACACAGATTATAATGAAAGCAATAACAAAGACACAAATAGTTACGTAGTTCTGAAATGCCTACATCCACGAGAGCAATTGTCAGTATTTTCTTACTATCTTTTGTCAAAGACATGATCAAATATTTAGTTACAACATATACAACGTATATATAAAGTTCCCAAAGACTTTCCCTCCAAACCCCAACAAAACTAATGTACCAATTCAAAAATTTAAAAGTCAGCACTGGTAACTGAGCCAAACCATCGATGCTTTGCAGACATACCATCGACGATATAATATCGAGAGCAAAACCTCTCTAAAACTAGACCAAATCGTTGACGGTAACAGGGTAACCATCGATGAATTTTCCTTGCAGACACCAGCATTCTGTTTTAACCATGTTTTCTCTTTATGTATGATTTCCACTCACTATATGGACCACATATCACAACAATCTCCGCCTTGGCAGATATATGCCCCTTAGGAGAAAACTAAAAACATAAACCTACTGCTCCACCTTGGGACAATAGGTTGGGACCGCCTCCTGTCTAACAACTGGAGACATTCAACAAGTCCAAGCAATGCTTGAACTTCTTCGTAGTAAATGACTTCATCAAGATATCTATTGCATTATCAGAAGTGTGAATTTTTTCAAGTATAAGTTCACCTGAAGTAATCAACTCCTAGATCCTGTGGAACCTCACACCTATATGTTTAGTTCTCGCATGATGCACTTGATTCTTTGCCAAATTGATGGCACTCTATTTGTCACAATTCAACTGAACTCTACCTTACTGTATAGCCAACTCTTTGACTAAACCTCTAAGCCACAACGCTTCCTTAGCAGCTTTAGCGACTACCATATATTTCGACTCAGTTGTTGATAATACCATCAGAGATTGTACCATGGACCTCCAACAAATAGGTCCTCCCACAAAGGTGAATACATACCCTATTATAGATCTCCTATCATCAATATCCCTTGCATAATCTGCATCAACAAATCTCACAACTAACGGATCACTTTGTTGCTTGCCGAACATGATGCCATAGTGAGAAGCACCCCGCAAGTATCTGAAAATCCATTTGATAGCATTCCAATGTTGTCTACCTAGATTTTAAAGAAACTTACTTACCACATTGAACACATGTTCTTGTACATACCATAACATACATTAAACAACCCACAATACTAGCATAGGGGACCTTTGACATGTCTCGAATATCATCTTCCGTCATTGGACATTGATCGGTAGACAAATTAAAGTGATTCGCTAATGATGTACTTACCGATTTTTCACCAGTCATGCTAAACCTATCCAACACCTTCTCCACATAATCACCCTGAGATAACTACAATCTCCCTGTAGTTCTATCCCGACAAATCTCTATCCCAAGTATCTTCTTAGCTGCACCAAGATATTTCGTGTCAAACTCTTTATTCAACAAAGTATTCAATTGATTTACCTTAGTCATGTTTTTCGTAGCAATTAACATGTCATCAACATAAAGTAATAGAAAAATGAGAGAACCATCATCAATATTCTTTATATACATGCAGTAATCATAATCACACCTCCTGTAGTTTATCTAGATCATATAGGAATTAAAAAGTTTGTACCATTGCCTTGGAGACTGTTTCTTTCAACTCGTAAAGAGACTTCTTTAGTTTGCAAACCAAATGCTCTTACCTGGGTTTACTGAATCCTTCTGGATGTACCATATAAATCTGCTCCTCCAAATCACCATGGAAAAATGCAGTCGTTACATCCATTTGTTCCAAATGCATATCTAGTGTGTCACTAATCCCAATATTACCTGATGGAAGTATGTCGAACCACAGGTGAGAAGATTTCATTATAATCAACTCCTTTATTCAGTGAATATCCCTATTCTACTAACCATGCATTCAACTTCTCTTCTTCCGTTTCTGAAACAACTTCCTTCTTTCTATACATCCACTTGCAATTTATAGCCCTCCTCCCTTATGGAAGCTCTACCAAATCCCACGTCTGGTTCTTAAGCAATGAATGCATTTCTTCTACCATAGAACCCATCCATCTAATTTTCTCTTGGCTGAAAAGTAGTTGGATCTTTACAACTAGTAATGAAAACATAAGATACCAGATCATCAATTGCATACCTTGGCGGTGGTCTGATAGTGCGTTTGGATTTGCGTATGGGAACATTGTCAATCTACTGGTTTCCCAACCTAGAAGTCCATGCATTTTGGACACTGTAATCATTGCCTTGAGTCTCTTACTCCACCTGCACAACATGCTCATATCTGCTACAGTTTTCTAGCTTCTGTTTCTCTTCATCTTCTCCTTGAGTACGCTTCACCATGGCTTTCTCATCGAAAACCACATCTCTACTGATCACCACATTGTTTGCCATTAGATCCCATAACTTGAACCCTTTCACACCTTTTTGATATACCCTTGAAAAATGTAGCGGCTAAACTTTGCATCAAGTTTCGATCTCTCCTCACTAGAAATGTGCATATATGCTGGACAATCGAATACTCTCAAGTCGGAGTAGTCTATCATATTACCTGTCCATACCTCCTCTGCATCTTTCCCCTCTAGTGATGCCCTTAGTGATCGGTTAACCAAGAAACATGCCATACTCACAACCTTGGCCCATAAATTCTTCGTTAGCCCTGCATTCAACCCGAGACACTGAGCTCTCTCAACCAAAGTTTGGTTCATCCTTTCTGCCACACCATTTTATTGTGGTGTCCGACAAATAGTGAAACGTCTCTTTATGCCCTGCTGCTCATAAAACTCCATGAATCTTGAATCAGTGTACTCGGTCTCATTGTCTGACTAGAGGCATTTAATTCTTCTCCAGGTCTAGTTTTCTATCTCAGCTTTCTAGAATTTAAACTTAGCAAACATCTCTGACTTGTGCCGCATGAAGTACACCCAGACTTTCCATGAGTAATCATCAATGAAACTCACAAAACACATATGTCCACCCTGTGATGCTACTCTCACTGGCCCCCAAATATCCGAGTGAATGTAGTCAAGAATACCTTTTGTCTTGTGAATGACTGTTTTAAACTGCACTCTATTCTGTTTGCCAAGAAAAAAAACTTATAGAAATTCAACCTGCATGTTTTCATACCCTTCAAAATATTTCTCTTATGAAGTTCCTTTATCCCATGCTCACCTATATGCCCCAACCGCATATGCCACAAAATAGTTTCATCTTACTCAGAATCTACGGCTGCAGCTCCACCTGCAACTGTAGTGCCCAGCAGTGCATAGATATTTCCCACTAATTTATGCCCTTTCATCACCGTTAGAGCGCCTTTACACTCTTTCATAACCCCACTTTCAGACTTGTAACTATACCCGTCACAATCCAAAGTGCCCAATGAAATTAGACTCTTTCATAGATCCGATATGTGCCTTACATCACATAAGGTTCTTACAACACCATCATACATTTTAATTCTAATGTTTCCTATTCCAATTATTTTACATGAAACATCATTTCCCATCAAAATGGAACTAGAATTAACTAATCTGTAGGTGCTGAACTATTCTTCATTTTGTGTCATGTGATAGGAATATGCCAAATCTAGGACCCCAGAGTCCGTGAGACGATCCGACCTTGATGAAACAGAAAGCATATCACCATTACTGCTTTTCGAGTTTCCTTCTTCAACTATATTCATTGATTTTGAAGATCCTTCTTTATTTTTATCATTCATTTTCTTCCATTCCGGACACTCTAATTTTATGTGCCCCTTTTTATCGCACTTAAAACATCGGATATCCTTCTTCTTCTTGGAATGCAATCGATACTTATTATGATTTGAACCATTCTTGAATTTTCCTATCCCAAGTTCATGGTTTTCCTTCACTACAACCCCTTCACTATGTGAAATTTCATCACTGACCTTCATTCTTTGGTGAAAGCCCAACAATGCGCTTGTTATCTCTTCCAAATTCAGGGTTTCTTTACCACATGTTATAGTCGTAACCAAGTTTTCATACGTGTGAGACGCATGTAGGGAATTCAATAGCATTAGTTCCTTGTCATCTTCCTTGAATTTCACATCAACCTGTATTAAATCACTTATAATTTGATTGAATGCATTGATGCGTTGGTTCAAATCTGAACCTTCCACCATCTGAAGCCAATATAACTTTTGCTCAAAAAATAATTCATTCGTAAAAGACTTAGACATATACTGTAACGACCCCAAATTTCTACTATAGTTTTTTTCCACATGCTATTAATACTCTGATACCATAGAACATAGTCAAAGTCAACCCGGACCCATAGGTACCGAAAAATTACCTGTTTATACATACATGTCATCTAAGCAGCGGAACTATAACATACTTATATACAATACCAGAGTTTCACTGTTTCTATATATACAAATATATCTAAAAAATCCATCCTACCACCGACCTCTGGTACTTACCTTGCAACTGAGGTAATACCAATGAACTCCTCTATCATGAAACTCGCTCCACTCGTCTGTCGGGGTTTCCTGAAATATTTATAATGCTGGGGTGAGACACCTCTCAGGAAGGAAAATAGACTAATATCAGTGTGTGACAATGTGAGTTTTATCATATTATAAACATATACTGCAAATAATATAACTGTAATATATCTTCAAGCTGTAATTGATAACACATGAAAATCTGTACTTTTAAACATAATCTTACTATATCATAATAAATTTTTGTATCATTTAAATCATCTGTTAAATCTGTATATTACTGAAATCTTACCCTAGATGTATAACTACAAATCATGAATTAACCCCGCATGACTCGGGTTGTGCGATCCGTAGGCTGGACTTAATGCTGGCTGACCTACCAAGATAAGTCAAAAATGACATAACTACGCACGATTGCCCACCCATCCTAGCCTACCCTGTAGAGACCCGAAAAAATTATAATGATTAAATAATAAAGAGGGAGAAAAAGGAAATTGTAAAGGGGGTTATAGTAGGTCCTTGTCGACGAACGCTTTGCGTTCGTCGACGAAATGGCTTATTGGGATCGTCGATGGGGACATGTGTCTCATCGATGAGAAGATACCAAAAGACTATTTTTCAACTTTGAATTTCGTTGATGAGGAATAAACATTTGTCGATGAACTCCCTTCTTGACCTCGTTGACGAGTGCAGGTGTATAAATAGTCTAAACTCGATTTTTCTATAGGAAATTTCACGAAAAACCTCCCTCTTTCTCCTGTTCATCCCTTCCCCCTTCTCTTTAAGATTCTGGGCCGGATTCTTACCGGTTCGACGATCCGAGGCCACCACAACACTCCTGGGAAAGTTCTCTTCAAATCTACTAGAGTGGATCGTTGGTGGGGTTAACTTGAATTTCATCCCAAATTCAAAGTAAGACTTTTTATTCAATATTTGGTTTTCCCATAGTTATAAAAAATGTAGTACTCAAAGAAATATTGAAATTTTGTTCAGGGAAATGTTGTTTTTAGGGTGTTGAATGGGGAACCCTGCGGGTGTAGGACTAGACACTATAGGGGCTTTTCGGTAGTCAGATAAGGGAATAAATTAAAGCAGTAATTTTTCATGAAAATTATTATTATTTAATAGCAGGTTTATGTTTAGAAAGCATGTATTATATATGAGCATATTTGTGAAAATATATATATGGGAAAATACTGCTGTTACATAGGAATATGTATTTTTAGTATAAAATGTTAGGAAATGTGATTTCAGAACAAAATTCATGATTGTATTCAGTTTGTGTGACATGAATATTATTTTACACAAATTGTATTATGTTAAGTCAATTTTACAGGACAAACATATTTGCAGTTATTTCAGAATATATGATAAACAGTACATTTATTCAGATCAATATGTATGTTATGTTCGGCGCAAGGCCGTGATTGATAACCAGTGCAAGGCCACAGTTATGCATGTTATTCGGCGCAAGCCCATAGTTATAAATGTATTCGGCGCAAGGCCGTAATTGTTTATGTTATTACAAAATCCATAAAAATGCTATCAATCTATTTACGTTAAATAGTATATTATCATGTACTATATGTTATTAGAACCCAAATGATAGTTCAGATTAGTTTCAGGAGCACGGTACCGTAGCTATATTGTTTAGTTCAAACTTGTGCTAACTGCCCCTGCTAGTAGAGGGGGTGGGAGATGGATAGTTGATGTGACTTTCATTGGAGAGTTGTAGACGTCCAGCTGGCAGTCCGGACTACGGTGCGGTGGGCCCATCGTACTTACAAACATTTTTGACTCGGCAGTGGTCGACCACCCATTGTTGGGTCTCGCCTTTGGGCTGCACAACCCGTCATGGGGGTTAATACATAACATTAACTAACTATTCATCCTGGGTAAATTTCAGAATTACTAGTTATATTAAATGATTTTATGAACAGTGAAATGCAATATGATTTAGTATATTTACGAATGATATGTTTATTTGGTTATGATATTATCAGTTTTTCAAGCATGTGATATGTACTATGTATTTATTATAGCACGCAAATATTCATGTTGCCATACAACTGTATTTAGTTTATTTCCCTTACTGAGAGGTATCTCACCCCAACTTAAACCATTTCAGGGAACCCAGAAAGACAGGTGGATTGAGCCCCGCGCTATTGAGGTGGTTGTACTACCCCACTAGGAGGGTGAGTTGTTGAACCAGGGTCAATAGGTTTTTGTGTTAGATCCTAGTTTCATATTTTGGTGACTTTGAGGTTTGTATATACAAATAGTATATGGTGGAATGTAGGTAACTCTGGTATAATGTATCTTATGGTTTGGTGAATGAAATTTATATTTACTGCTGCTTAAGTTTCTAGTGTGTATGACAGGTGTATCCCTGCTACCCACAGGTTTGGGTTGACATTGTTATGTTATAAGTTAATGTTAATTAATATGGTTGATTATGTTGTAAATTAAGCAGGTTGTTACATGCCTATCCTACTCTCCGTCAAACCTTTAAGGGGTCAGTACACAGAGGGTATCCTACTCACCGCCTACACTTCGAGGCTAATCAACCTCCAACCCACACTTCATGAATAGTGTGGTTGCACTGTCGGCTATACACCAATCTGGTCCGCCCATCCTACTCTCCGTTAAACCTTTAATGGGTCGGCATATAGTGGGTATCCTACTCTTTGATCTGGCTAGCAAGCAATGATACCACGCTCATAACATACGTAACCATCTAGGTTCTGTTACTATATAACACATTTCACATAATATATTTCTGTTCATAAATAACATTTTCATACATCTGAAATAAAATCTAGCTTTTACATATTTTTGAATAAAAATTGTCATATCATAATTTTTGAATAAATTGTTATATTGAAATTGATCTCGGCATCTGCGCCGACTATCATATCATGACATCTGCGCCAATTATCATATCATGGCATCTGTGCCGATTGTATTATCATAATATACTATAAATATCTTAACTTCTGTACTGTTTATGATTTTTCTAAAAATTACTCTAAAATCATACTTGTTCTATGAAATAATAACATATTCTGACATACTATATTTACGTAAAACTTATACTTATGCCACACGAGTGAGTTTTACTCCATATTATACTATAACATGCTATAAAATATGTTTTCTCTGTTCAATACCAGTATTTCCAAAAATTACATTAATTCATAAATAAATTTATGAAAATACTTTGACTTAATCTATTCCCTTACTTGTTTCCTAAGAAGCCTATAGAAAACCTTAAATCACACTTATGACGTTCAGAACTCCAAACCCTGAAATTGCATTAACCCTAGTTTAATCAACTTAAACCCCAGTATATTACCATCTAACTCCTTTCCTGGGTTCACATATACCATGTAATCACATAACCCTAAAATAACTTACCCTGATTTTGGGATGGTGCCCAAGCACACCAAATCAGCAATCTGCTTCGGCTAAGTTGTAGAGAATCTCGCTGGGATCATCATGGTAACTTCCGATCATCAAAACGGGGAAAAACGGAGCCTGATCTAAAGGGAGAAGGAGGGAGAGCCGAAGTAGAAAGAAAGAGAGAGTGAAGAGAGAAATGAATTTTTTGCTGAAAATCTGATTCTTATCATATATATAGACTGCCGCCACATGGCTTCTTTGACGAGACACGTGTACTCGTTGACGAGTCAAAGAAGGGTGTTCATCGACGAAGATGATGAGTTCGTTGACGAACCCTTAATGACTTGAATTTCCTGCTCTCGGTATCTTCTCGTCGATGAGACATGTGTACTTCGTCGATGAGAACCCTGGGTTCGTCGACGAATTCTTACTAATGCTCCTTAATATAATTCATTTTCTTTATTTTCCTTATTTATTTTAATTATTATATTTTTCGGGCCTCTACATTCTCCCATCCTTTTAAAAATTTCGTCCTCGAAATTTGCTGACTATACATGTACTAACCTCTAAAGGGAAAATTCGCTGTACTTTTATTAATTACCCTCACTTATGGCAAAAAAATATCGTGGTTACACATACGGTTCTAGGAGATTACAATAACAAACCAAAATTCTTCCAAAACCCACTATATCCTATAAACTAAAACATAATTTATACACATATTACCCTGCACTACATAAAATAAAATCAAAACAATACTTACCTTACCTGAGATATTACAAACGTTTTGGAGAAATATTTATTGGGGTTAAATCTTTGAAGCTTTTATCATACACATCTTTTTCAAAGAGTGCAATATATATTTTTGAGAAAAATACACTTATTCTACTGAGCATAAATCATATTATTTGAGAGTGCATTTTAGAGCTTCATATTGTACATCTCTGCTTTTTGAGAATCATTCATATTTGTATGCAAAATTTCATTTCTTTGTATTCTAGGCGTTGCTTGAAGAGGAAGTGTGATACCCCATGGATGAAAGACTTAAAATGATTAGATGTTACTACCTATATCAATAATGTGCACATTTCTTTTCGGTAGCTTTCGCATAAGAACTCCATAGTTAAGCGTGCTTGGCTTGGAGCAATCTTGGGATGGGTGACCACCTGGGAAGTTTTCTCAGGAAGTGTGTGAGTGAGGACAAAACACACTGAAAATGACACGTGTTGGTTTGTGGGGTCAGTCATTAGTCCGATAAGGCTTGTCCCCCCTGTTGTCTGGTCTAGGTGGAGGAGAAGAGACGTAGTGCTCCCTGGTAGACCCAGGTTGGGGCTTTACAAATGGTATCAGAGCCAACACCTAGCCAGAAGTGTGATGAGATTCACATCGCCTGGGTTTGGAAATGTGGGTTCGCAACGAGGATGTTGCGTTCTATAAGTGGGGGAGAATGTGATACCCCATGGATGAAAGACTTAAAAAGATTAGATGTTATTACCTATATCAATAAGGTGCAACTTTCTTTTCAGGAGTTTTCCCATAAGAATTTCATAGTTAAGTGTGCTTGATTTGGAGCAATCTTGGGATGGGTGACCACTTGGGAAGTTTTCTCAAGAAGTGTGTGAGTGAGGACAAAACACACTGAAAAGGATACGTGTTGATTTTTGGAGCCAGTCATTAGTCCGATAAGGCCCACCCCCTGTTGTCTGGTCTAGGTGGAGGAGGAGAGGCGCATTGCTCCCTGACAGACCCAGGTTGGGGCGTTACAAAGTGTACCATCCTGTAAGGTGTACCGATTTGGCTCTAGCTTAGTTAAGTGAGTTGAGGAGACTCCACCTCATAAGGAGAATTGGTTTGGTTCCGCCCGGTAAGTGAACTGAGGAGACTCTGCCTCGTAAGGAGAACCAATTTGGCTCAGCCTGGTGAATTGAGTTGAGGATACTTTGCCTCGTAAGGAAAATTGATTTGGCTTCGCTCGTAAGTGAGCCGAGGAGACTCTGCCTCATAAGGAGTATTGTAAACAGCGCCGCTCCGCCCAATTAAGTGAGCACTTGGTGGAATCCTTGGGTTGTTGGCCTAAGACAAGGACGTAGGTAGGATTGGCCGAACCTCGATAACAATAACTGTGTCATTCTCTTTTTCCATATGCTATTTAATTTCCGCACATGTACATTTGATTATTCATAGTGTTAATTGTTTTACATACATGCTTTAAATTATTTGGGGAATTGAGTTTGTTTAGAAAAACCCAAGGTTGCGATATACTGATTGTTGTTTTGAAATTAGGGAAAAGGCAACCTAGATTTTTAGATTTCCAGTTCACCCCCCCTCTTGGGATTACACCATTCACATCATCTTGTAACCATACCATTAAGCTTATGGGTAACTTAAGGGAGGTTATGCAAGATATCAAATGTTGGGTTGGATAATAATCATTGTATAACAATCTAATGTGTATAGAAGACCTATAGTTGATCTAAAACACTTCTGTAGAAATCACCTGGAGGAAATCCCTCCGATTAGGCTAATCTATTGATCTTGGATTTGAAAATCCGTAAACTGTCGATGGTTTAGGGAAAACCATTGATGATTTGAAGTCACGAAGAAAACCTTTGTAGCGCTGCTTGAAACTGTTGACTGTTACATCCCAAACTGTCGACGGCTTGCCCTCATGGTTGCACTCTACATCTCTTTTTTGGTCCCTCGCTTCATGGTGCTTTCTACGTAATATATGTTCCACCCAGAATATGAGCCACATCCCCAACAATGAAAGTGAGGCTGCCCCTAGTAGATAAGAGTTTGCCTTTCCATTGCTCCAACTTTCGATCCACTCTCCAATATAGGGTCCCAAAATGAGATAACTCATTTCTTTGCACCTAAAGGGAGACTCAAATAGGTAGTTGGAAGTTTGTTCAAATTGCATTTAGGGATGGAGGCTGATAGTTTAGGTCCTTTAGGATTGTCCACTTTACCAACTAGATAAAGACAACTTTTAGCAAGATTGACTTGAGGCCCGTAAGCGCTTCAAAGCATAAAAATAAAGCACTCGACCACTTGAGCTCCTTATTTGAATCCTTGCAAAAAAAATAGTGTTGTCGAAAAATAGAAGATGGGAGTTATTTATAGAGTTACCCCTATTTGAAATAGATACTCCATTGATAATTTGGAGCTCGTAAGCTTTGGAAATCAACTAACTCAATCCTTTCATAATAAGAGTGAAGAGAAAAGGCAAAAGGGGACTACTTGTCTTAGACCCCAAAAACTTGAGAAAAAACTAGTCGAGTCTCCATTTATAAGGATTGAGAAGGTTGTAGTTGAGATACAACTAAATATCCAATTCCTCCATTTATCTCCGAAACCCATGATTTTCAAGATGTTTAAAAGGCAATTCTGGTTGACATGATCAAAAGCCTTCTTTAAGTCAAGCTTGCAAATGAAACCAGAAGTCTTGTTGTTTTTCTAGAAATCGATACATTCGTTAGCCATCAACGAAACATCTAAGATTTGCCTATTAGAAATAAAAGCTTGTTGATTAGGAGAGACAATAGATGGTAATACCATTTTGATTATGTCTAACAAAGTCTTTGCAAGAATTTTATATTAGGGGCCCAACATGAAAATAGGTCCAAAATCCCTTGTTGGCCTAACATGACTTACTAGTCTTGTTTTGATGATAACAAATAAAAGTTCATTTAACATGTTTTGTTACAAGTGATGAAACTTCAAGAATCAAGTCATTAAAGCTCAAATTCAAGTGAATACAAAACACATTACAAGTCTTCGTGAAAAAGATATGAAAGCTTGAATATCATAAGAGCATGAGTATCAAAGAGGAATTGCTAAAAGCTTAGAGGTTTTGAAGCTCAAAGACAAGATGGACTAAACCAAGGACAAGTATAAAGACTCCAAGTTTAGAATGTATCTTAAAGTCTTAAGAAAGTCTCTATGTAAGTACTTCATTCAAATGATGATTAGATTGAAATTGAAGCTCATTAGGAATCTCATTGACTTAAAGACCATGTTTTGAAAAATCCTAGAAAATACTTTTCAAAAGTCTTAAATTATTTTTGGGAAAGTAAAAAAGCAAAAAGAATTTGGAAACAAAATTGAAAAATCAGTTGTTTGGTTTGTCTAGGCGACTGACAAGGTTTCCTAATTGACTGACAAATATTTGAACTGATTTTGAAACAACCCGAGAGGACTTAGGCGACTGACTCGTGTGTTCTCAGTCAACTGACTTGTTCTAATTTTGAAAATCTCACTGTTTTAAATGGATCCAAGCGACTGACTCCTATTTCTCAGTCGTCTGACTCTTCAAGATTTTAAATTTTAAACATAATAGGAAGTTTCCAAATTTGATTTTTTGAATTCTAAATATTATAAAAACTTGGGAAACACTCCAAGTCACTTAGGGAACACGAAATACTCTTGATTAAGCATCTATAAATACTCCCCAAGGCTAAGGATTCAAACACACCAAACAATTACAACATTCAAGCTTTCTTGCTCTCAAAACTCTCAATACTCTCAAAAGCTCTCTTGTGCAATTACTTTTTGAATTTCTTTACTGAGGTTTACTGGGAATCTCTTACAAAATTCCAAGCCTACTTTGAATTCTTTCAATCTAGAAAGAAAGCTCATGGTGATATACTTCTAAAGGCTTTAAATTCTTTCAATTGTTATTTTGAATTGAAGTATAATTTAGTGCTTAATTGTTGTACTAATTAGCTCTTGTTGAGTGTGTCTTTGTACACCAAAACTTGTTCTTGTTTTGCAGACGGTTCAGGTTCTTGAATTGTTGTTGGACAAAGCATGGGGTATCGTTTGGAAAGGGGAACTTTAGCCTATTGAAGGAAAGATTGTAAGGTTGTTCCTGCTCGTAAAGGACTGGTTATAGTGGAATCTTTGGGTGGTTTAGCCTAAGGCGAGGACGTAGGTGGGTATAATGGAACCTTGTAAAAACTCTTGTCTCACTCTCTTCCCTACTCTCATTTAATTTTTCGTTCATATAAACTGCGTGGTTGGATTTTAATTTTTTATTCTTAATAACTATGTGGATTGGAAATTAAATAAACCAAGGATTAATTTGATTTTGGGATTGCGGAAACCAAAAGGGAGTACGTTGGTTGATTAATAAAGTTGCGGAAATCATAAAGGGAGTACGTTGATTGGTTAACACCCAAGACTTATTAACTGAAAGTTTATTTAAAGTCTGAGTTTTTAGAAGAGTGTTGAAAGTTTGAATTGGGTTTCATATTGAGAAAACAGGTACACAAATAAAGGGCTTCTTATCAACAAACATATATTCTTAAAGTCTACTTTGAGTTACAAAAGTATTGAAACTTTGAAAGCATTGCTGAATTATTTATCTATTGTGTTGATTGGATTGTGTTGAGGTGTTGAATGAGATATTCAACTTGGTATATACATTCATAAAGGTTTTGCAAAGTTAATATCCAGCTGAACTTGTAATTAAAAAACAACTTTACTTGAGTAGTTGCTGAACTTAAAATAAGTTAAGAAAGAATAAATCAAAGAAATTAAAAAGAATTTTTAAAATCCCAATCACCCCCTCTCTTGGGAATACACTTTCCTTTTCATCCCTCATATCTCGTACTTCTTTTTTTTTTTTTTTTGAAATTCAGACAATGAAATTGGACTTGAGACTTTTAATTTTGAATCTTATAATGCACGAAGAGAGTACAAACAATGTCCCTAACGACTGCTCCATTTGGTTGCACTTGATGTTTATAAATGAGTTTTGTAATGCTTTTGGCCTAGAATATGTACTACATTTACTGTATTTCTAGGTAGAATAGTTTCCTAATTGGTCATTATTTATTTCTAAGCTCAATGGTGCATATTTGACTGATCGGTGATGGGGATTAAAAGAAGATCAACTGCCACCAAGTCTAGGCCAAACAAAGGATGATCTTCGCCTAGAATTTGAATTGCTTTTATTTCTTTTATCCATTTATCATTTACATCTTAGACACAAAAGGACTAACATCCAATTTTATAATTTTAATTCATGAAACATGAATTTTGAATTTTGAATTTTGAACTTACATTTTTCTAAGACTATATTTGTCAAGTTATTGCAAAAATATATTTATATTCATAATTAAGATGTGTGTAGTTATTTAATTAGTATGAAAATTTTATGTAATAAATACTTTAAAATTTTATAATTATCTAAGTTTGTTTATCTAACTTATCAGTTACTCATTTATTTTTTAAATATTTTTTTTTAATTTTTTAAATAATAATATAATCATATTGTCATACTTATGTCAACTTTTTGATTTGAACTAGTCGAAGTAGTTGGACTGGTCAACAAAAAACTAGTTAGATGTCTGATTTACTTAGTAATTCGATTTTCAAAATATTGTACATAGCTAACTAATTTTCTATTTAATTTATCAAACTGGTGCATTTTCCTAATTAATCTTATCGCAATTTAATAAAAGGGTAAATGTTTCATTTTATTAAGGTAAAATTTTTTTTTTTTTCTATGTGTGTTGACTAATGAAAGATTTAGTTTGTTAACAAAATTAAATTTGTGAAATTTTTAGCAATATCCATAAATTCAAGGAGTCTCCTCATATTCAAAAAAATTTAGAAGATATTACTGAATTTAGCAATATCCATAAATTCAAGGAGTGTAACGTCATATTCGGAAAAATCTAGGAGGTATTATTGAATTTACCTTATAAATGAATATTGCTTATCTTATGACTAGCTAATTTATAACTACTTACATCTAAAACGATCATACCCATAACTCTATAGTGTGCACTTTTAACATCTCAAAATATTATCAATTAACAAAGAAAAAATAGTTAAATCACAAAGTTAACAAAACTTAACAAAGTTAATAATTATTTAAGTTTATTAACAAAATAATTGAAATCTTACACATAGTATGTTTCTTATTGTATTTTGGTGTCTATTTCTCATTCTTTAAAACAACCAGTATAACTGGTTATGAAAAAAATAAATTTATAAATTCATAGTTTGAAAAATTAAACTTATGACCAAATCAATAAAGTCATAATAATAATAATAATAATAATAATAATAATAATAATAATAATATACACCTTTCATAGTAATTATTATCATTACAAATTATACAAATATGAAATGGTAATTCAACTAAAATTTGTTTAAAAACAAACAAATACTAGAATGATGAATTTGTATGTTCATATATGTTCTCGTAAACATGTAACATAAATTACACGGGCGTGGCTGGATACGAATAATTTTGTGTAAGATATTTTTATAATTCCTAATAAAATTTAGAAATTTTAAGAATAAATTAATAATATATTATCATAATAAGTTTACAAATATTATAGCATGAAAATTGAAAGTTATTTATAAAATTATTATTTATTTAAAAATATAGAATTCAAACATATACATCAAATGCTATTATAAAGTTATGTATACAAAAATAGGTGAAAAATATTTAAAATAAAGAATAGTATGCTATGTGAAATATTAAATATAAAATTTATATAACTTTTTTTTATATAAAATATAATAAATACACATATGTTGTTCATTCTTTAACTTATAATTAATTTATAGTGTGGTAGAAAGTAAATGTTAAGGGGGAGAGAACATAAATTAACTAAGCTAAAAAGTAAAAAAATAATGAATTATTATAAAAGATGTAGAAAATAAATAGAGTCGAGGCAGAAATAAAACCAACCATTAAGGCGGTATTGATAAACAGAAATAAAACCGTCCATTAAAGCGGTATAAATATATATAGAAATATGTCAGTTAGTTAGAGTTTCGTACTTAATGTGTTATAAAAGATGAAGAAAATAAATAAAGACGAGACCGAATTTTTACGTGATTCGGTTATGCCTACTCCACAGGCGGATGAGATCAAAACTTCACTATCATGGAAGAAATTTAAACGATATGGATCTGATCGTATACAAAATATTTCTCCTTATTTCTTTTATATCTCTCATCTTTCTTTTTACTTCTATTTTTCCCTCTTGTTCTTTTCCTTTTTATATGCTTCTCACTGCAAGCATGCAATATGTATATATATATATATATATATATATATATATATAAACATACTATATGTATATCACAAATGAGAGGGAGAGGGTACCCTTTTATAGGGCAAGAAGAGGAAGATGAAGGGTTAGGTTCATAGAGATATGAATTAGTGTTAAAATATAGGACAGGTTCGTAGAGATATGAATTAGTATATATATATACACTAATATGGGGCAGATTCATAGGGACATGGGGACATCCACCTATATTTCATAACATGAATTATATAAAATCTATTAAGAGATATTACACATGCCTGCATTATGAGTCTAATGACCAATACATTAACGGGATTGCAGTTTTGAAAGATGAGACCTGGGTTATAGAAACTAGCTTTAAAAAGATTAATAATAGTTAACTGAAGAAAGGAAGAGTGGAGGAAATTGGGAAAGCGAGTAGCAAGCGGCAGGAGGAAGAGAAGAGGTAAAGTTGTAAGAAACTGATTGCAGTATGAAAGCAGAGGGTTGATTAATTAATGTGAAGAGGGGTTCTTGCTATCTACCGTCTTCAATACACTGCAGACTCACGTCCCGCCATGCGCTTCGATTTCTTCGATGCAGCCTCATCACTGCAGGGCACGTCAACCACCATACTACCTCCACTGAAAATTACCATCACCGTTGAACCTAGTTCTTCACACCAATGACGTTGGACTCTCTCTCTCTCTCTCTCTCTCTCCCTCTCTCTCTTTGGGAACCCTTTATTACTCTGAGATCTGCTCTGATCTCTTTTATTCATTTGCAGATTGATGAAGTTCCACTACTCTCCACCATTATCGTTTGCTCTTCCTGCTATGAGAGCCTAGTTGACTGTGATACCATATTTATGAACCTCCCATATCAACATAAGGCTCAATAATCTTCTTCTGGTGAGCTCTTGGACTCTCTTCCCCTCTTCTTTTCTAATTTAGTTCGAATTTGTCTGAAGGTTTCTTGAGTCTGATTTGGTTTCTTATTCAATGTCTTAAATTGTAACCTATATTATTCTAGATTTTGATCTCTGTATTGCTCATAACCTCTTCAAAGTCCAATGTGCTTCACAACCATCGCCTATAACTTAAGACTTCACATTGGCGAGGTTTGATTCTCTATTAGACTTGTGGGTGCGCGTGTGGTAGTCGGGCAAAGGTTGTGTTCTGTTGGTTGTTTGTTGATTCGTTAACAAAAGGACTCCTTTATCTAGTCATGAGGTTTGAGTCTATATGATTTTTGAAGTTATTCTAGTTAAACCAGAGGTCTTGTTGTTTCTCTAGAAATCGATACAGCCATTAACAAATCATCCAAGATTTGCCTGTTAGAAATAAAAGCTTGTTGATTAGGAGAGACAATAGATGGTAATACCTTTTTGATTCTGTCTGACAAAGTCTTGGCAAGAATTTTATGTAAGGGGCCCAACATGCAAATAGGTCTAAAATAACTCACATCCCGAAGTCCCCTTTTTTTTGGAATTAGGACAAGGAAGTTGGACTTGAGACTTGTTTTGAATCTTCCATGGTTAAAAAACTCATCAAAATCCCTCATGAAATCAAATCTAAAGGTGCCCCAGCACCTATGGAAAAGGCCAATCATAAACCCGTGAGGACCTGGAGATCGATTAGGTAGTACACCTATTTATACCAACATAGATTCTAAGGTTACAAATAGTAAATTCAAAATAATAAATCCTATTAATAGAAAATGTTTCTAAATATTAAAATCTAATAATAAATGAGAATGTTTCATGACACTAAAGTTCCAGCTATTATAAAACTTTATAATACACCGAATCAGTGTTAATGCCGAAGCTTCCTTCCTTCTTCACCAAGGAATACGCCATTATTATTGTGATTTTGCTTCGTACTTTGGGACTATTTCAATTGCAATTACTCACCTCTAACCGACCACTCTAATCGATTCAATTAAATTTTACTCGGTATTATAACTCCATTTAAATCCAAATCAGTCAATCGGAATTAACACGCCATCACAACTCTGTTTACCTGCACAGGATCAATGCCTCCTCCCAGCTGTGGAGACGGTGACCGGTCAAATTTACCGGCTGGGGAAACATTCAACTTTTTTAAGATCATCCGTCCCACTGACATTCGAGATGGAAAACTTGTAAGCTATTTTCCTTTCTCTTTTATTTTTAGATGCAGTGTTCCTCATTTTTTCCCCTTCTAGATCTTTTAGGAACCCTTTTTGAGTATTTGAAGCTATTGCATAATGGGTTAGACAGCTGATTAATCGTGAATCGATTTTCCCTAACAAAAAAGTCGAGTTTTAGAACTGATTCGAAGCAGCTGGTTGCTGTTTCTATGCTTTTATGTTTACATTCAAAATTGGTTTTGCTGTTAATGAATGTAGGAATAATTTGTCATATATTTAATATTTAAATCCATAATACAAGATTTTAATATCTGTGTGTGTATGTATTGTATGCATGTATGTTTTTATATCTATATACAAATTACTAAGTGTATGTATATCCATAAATAAATTACAAAGATACTTTTTATACATTATAATATTTAGTTAAAACAGAAATAATTAACAGCAAAACCTAAACAAAAATTTACTACTTTTCCTATTACTAAAATTTTTTTGAAAACAATACGTATGCATATATATATATATATATATGTATGTATGTATGTATGTATTATATATGTTAATGTGCATTATGTATATATATGAGTATGTATGTTTGTATATATGTATTTATTGGCACATGTATATATATATATTTGTGTCTTTCGAAATTGGGTGTGGCTGTAAGCTTTTATTTCCCTTCCAAAAGGGTGCAAGGTTTGACCTCTCCTTTCTCTGCATTCACAGAAAATATTTTGTAAGGAACCAGGTCAACCCAGCCAATCCACTGAGCTGCCTGGTATCAGTTGGGTCGATCCTGGTTTACCTGTTTCATGATATCACCCAGACCGAAAATTTGGCTGGTCTACTTTGGGTTTTGTAACTAGGCCTCTACAAGCTTTGTGGCTACTAAGATGATATGAATCTTGCCCGCTTCAGTGTACTCCATGGATTGGTATAAAATTTATTCTGGAGCTATTTCACACAAATTATAGATGAACTCTTATTCAGTGACATATGAAGTGATTAGGTTGGTATCTTCCCTAACCTCTTCCAGGCACTTTTGCATGGCTGTGGGGGTTAAGTCCAAAACTTGCCAAAGTATCTATCCTCTGCTAAGTAAAACAAAGGGAATTAGTGGGCTAAACATTACTACAATGTTGTTGTTACAGTCCATTAGTTATGCTTATATGACTGCATGCTCACGCTTGTATTTTCCATCAATTTTATCTAAATAATTTGTTTTTCTTTCAGCGGTTGCCACCAAAGTTTGTTAGGAAGTATGGAAAGAAACTTTCAAACCCTGTACTCGTCAAGGTTCCAAATGGCTCTGTTTGGAAAGTGGAATTGATGAAATGTGATGGTGGGGTTTGGTTACAAAATGGTTGGCGAGAATTCTCCAAGTATTACTCTATAGGTCAAGGACATTTACTAATATTCAAATATGAAGGGTTTTCCCGTTTTCTTGTAATTATTTGTGATATGACAGCTTCAGAGATAGAATATCCATTCAGTGAGACAAGCCATAAAGATTCTGATAATGTCGTGGAATTGGGAGCACACGTGGAGATAGTTGAGAATGATGCCTCTGTTGAAATCCTGGGTGAATTCCCAATGTGCCAGAAAAGTCACTGTGAAGAATCCATTGTCGTTGGAAAGTTGAAGGCACCTAAAGTAAAGGAAATTGAAGATGATTTATCTGTTGAAATCCTAGAAGATTTCCCCACATGGCAGAAAACAATGGGAAAACAGCCATCACGATTTCCCTGTTCTCAGATGATAAAACCTGAATCTCCTAGTGAAACTGAGATTGCTTCTGCTCTTCGAAATCCAGTTATGAACTTTCAACAGAAAGATCTTCAAGCTAACGGGATGAAACTGGCAGGGTCAAAGAGAGACTTGGATGGGCATAAAGTCATGCAAGATTTGGCAGGTAGTATTTTTCAATATATTTTTGGTAAATAATTAATTCATTAACTGGAAAGGTCAGTAAATCTAGAAAGTTGGAAGCTAAAAGCATAATGACTCCAGCCTATGCTCTGTCACTGCATACATTAATGCATATATGAAAAATTTTGAGAGTTATAAACATCTCCAAATCTGATTATATTATTTTCTAAAATGGCATTGACAATCATCAAGACCCCTATGGTTTCATTTTGAAAGATATGACGATTTTTTACCCCAACCAAATAAGATAAACAGGAGTCTTCACTCTGTAGCTAAGAGATTGGAGCTCTAGGCTTATGTTTAACCCAATTAGTCCCATTCTTCCGACCTCCAACACTTCTATTTGATTAGCCTTAAATACTTTGGTAAAAAAAATAGCTAACATTTGAAAAAACAAATGAATATGTTCTGATTGATGCTTGCATAGAAACACGGAAATAGGAAGCAATCAAGTAAGTACCAACCATTGTTCTTGTCTCTGTAACCTTCTCCTCGTGTCTGTTGAAGAAAGAGGTTGTGGCTTGGAATCTGAAATAAAGGACTGCAAGCATCAGAGGAAAGGCTGTCTAGAAAAACTTCCAACCCCAAGGATGCTGTCTTTATTTGCGTTGTGCAAAGTGAGGGTGTTAACAATGTCAATTCTCTTCCTAGTTTGAATTTTTCAGAACAATTGAGTTCCATTAAAACAATGTAACTCCTGCATTCTTATGCAAGCTAGACTCTTGTATTATTCCATCCCCATATCTATCTACAATTGAGCCAAATGGAAGCCAACTATTGTACCATAAAAAGATGCTTCTCCCATTCTGAATTTGATACTTGCAATCTTACCTGTTGTTTTTCTTTAAGTATTGCATCAAGTCCTTGCTACGAAAATAATTGATACTCTATGTTCTGTTTCTGATTAGGTAGGTGTGCATCCATTGTACTAAAAGACTAGCAGCCTTTTAATAAGCATGCATAAGCTTTTGGCAATGGCAATCCTATTCCATGCATCTTGACCTTTGTCACCAAGACGTCCTTCTGCTGATTTGAACAAATACTGCCCTAATTCACTAAACACAAGTTTTAAGTTTTCAAATGCTTCTATTTCTAATAAGGTTGGTGAGCGTTCATTGATCCCAGAGTAGGAGCCTTTGTGTTATAATAAACTTTCTCCGCTGAAGATAGCGTACAAGAAACTGTTTGGATTCTGAATTAGGCACTAGGTTACTGTTGACGCGCAACGATTTTAATCTTCCAATCAACAAAATAAATAGCACCAAGAACATTCACAGAAAAAATGTAGATGAGAGATTTTACGTGGTTCAGCAAGATTGCCTATGTCCATGGAGCATGCACCTAGAGAAAAATCCACTATGAAACGATAACAGTACAAGATCTGATCAGATTCTCCCCAATCCCAGATTCCTTGTACACCCCTTCACCTATCAAACCAGTGAAGAAAAAAAAAATCTTCTTAGATAGAAAGCTCCCTCTAGCTCTCCTTGCACAAAATGACAAGCAATACACTCTTTTGCCCATGACTTACATATATATGTCACCACACAAACGTTGGATTTAGAGACGATCCAACGGCTGTGATAAAAGTCACAATAAATAAATAAATAAAACATATTTTTTTAATAGTTATGTTAACACCCTTTAGAAAATAGGACAGGAATCAGAGATGAGGTGTGAGAGGAAGAAGAAAAAGAACATAGAGAGACAGTAAGAGTGAGAATACGCAGCAGAGGAGGCAAGTTATGACTCCTAGCCAAAGCAATGTAAAACTAAAATATATTATTGTTAGAGTGAATTTAGCATAAGACCTTTACATCATCTTTGTTAGCCTGTTTGTAGAGATTTTAAAGAACTTTCGTTGCATTTGAGGGCATGGATTTCAAACCTTGGATTTGGATTTAGGTGAATTTTGACAAATTTGAATACAATTTTATATTGCATCATATCCAAATTCAAGGCCTCTACATACATAGGGTTAATTCTAATTTAACTACTTGAGTTTGAAAAGATCTCTTTAAAAGATACAGAAGAATAAGAAAATAAGGATTAAATAAGATTATGTTAATCAATGCATCCTGCGTTATTGTGATCATGATCATGCATTTGTGGTACAACCATTTTGTACCACAAAATGGTACAAAATGCCTTCTCCTACTTGTAAAATATAAGATGTTTTTGTCTCCGAAATAAAAATAACTTACACTATCTATACTTTTATATATGGTGTATATTTGGCTGATTTTCATCAGTTTTTAGGAATGTTTTGTCCTAATTTTAAAAGGCAAGAATATTTTTATCCGCAAAATAACATTAGCAATAATTTTATTTGAACTTCATTATTTTAAAAATTTTTGTTTACTTTTAGAAAGTAGATTCTTGTCCACAAAATAATATGTTATATTCTCAAATTTACTCAAATATAGGTTTACATTGTTATTTTTAGAATATTTTGTCATGCTTTCAAATGATCATTTCTCCACAAAATGATTTACACTTCTAACTTTTACATATGGCATAAATTTATAGGAAAGTTGATAGTTGTTTTCTATACTTTTCTACATGAACTTGATCATTTTATTCAATAATATTTTGAGATGTTTGTGAAATAGGATTATGATAGGATATATATATATATTTTTCTTTTTTAAAGAGGATGGGATTATGATAGTTGCATTGCTGGTTTTCCGTGTTGAGCTTACCCTTTTCAATCTAAGAGTTTGATCTTTCGTGTTGTGCTAGATGCATTCTAAAAAAATGGTTTAAACCTTTTTGTCCTTTAATTTTTGACTCTAAAATACTGATTTTGAAGAAGACTTTGGGATGACTGGCCATTTGTTTTAACGTACTAGTTGTTCGCTTGGGTTTTTAATTTATTATGTTTAATTTTAATTATCTTTTTCTTCGAATATTCTGTTTACCGCTGGCATTGTTCTAAGGTATAGGGAATTGGCTTTATTGCAAATGGAGTTTGGCATTTGAATCATTGACTGCTGAATTTTTTTGGCAGGTATAATGCATTTTCGGAATTTATCATGATTGTGATCATGATCATGCATTTGTTGTTAGCAGTATGATTGTGATCATGATCATGCATTTGTAGTACAGCAATTTTGTAATAAGCATGCATAAAATTTTGACAATGGTGGCTCAGTACCTTAGAGATACATCTAGCCTTTTAAAACCCAAGTGATGGATAACTACCAATGGAGAACGATAGATGTTTATATTGTAGCCTAATTTTTTTGAACGTGGGAAATTCTTGTAATTTTTGAAATTCAATTAATTTAGGTTTAATACATGTATTTTAAATGCATTCAGATTATTTTATAGTTTTCTGTTTTAGTTGAATTGTTCTGTAATTATATGTTAGTTTGTATAAATAGTGTCATTGAAATCGACAGCAGATATCCAGATTCAACCAAGAAAACCTTTGCAGAAGTCTTCATTTAGTTTGTACAAAATGTTTATATATTTGTTATTTGGATTCAAGAGATCCAAAGGCACTGTTGCATTATCTTGTGGGTTTTTACAGGTGGACATAGGTATGTTAAAGAGGAAGACAATGGAAGTAGAGACATGGAGTGGAGATCCCCACAAGCAAAGTTTCCAGAAGGGAGCAGGCCAGCTACTGTCAAGGAAGAACTCACAGCCCTCCCTTTCAAACCTGAAAACCCCTTCCATATAGTTACAATGCGACCATCTTATGTTGGTGTTGGATGTTCGTTGGTAAGCTCATAGCAGAAATCGTAGTATCATGGCACTCATGATATCTATATTAAGTGAGATAAATGAGTTGCTTTGAGAATGGAATATTCAATTTTCCTTTTTGTTGTACTACTGGTTGAATCTTTGTGGGTTCAAGAACTAAAACCTTTTCCCCTTTTTTATTTTGCAGCGTATACCATTGAGATCTATCGAGGGTGTTTTTAGCAGAAAGCGTGGGGAAGTAACTCTTCAGGTTTCGGATGGGAGAACTTGGCCTATCAAATACTCTGTTAGAGTAGGTGGAGCAAATTTGGGTTCTGGTTGGAAGACATTTGTGCTAGATAATCACTTGAAAGTTGGTGATATTTGCGTGTTCGAACAGATTAAGGGCCTTAATAATTCACTGAAGGTTGTCATGTTTCGAGCTTGTGAAGATGGCACAAACTGTTTCCCAACCGTGCAGAAGTTGGAAATTTGAATCAGAGTAAATGCTCCATATTTGTGGTTAATGAGACTGGTAAGTCTGATCGCAAAATAGAACTTTGAATTTTACCCCATTTTGAATCAGAGTAAATGCTCCATTTTGAATCAACGATATATTGTACTGGAGTTTGGTGGTAAATCTGTCTTCTGTTCCTTTCCGCTCATGTTGGCCTTGATACGTTTTCTGATAGGAGACTGATCCATTAGATTACCTGTTTATATCTTAAAATCAATGCTACCACATATTTTGGTATGCTTTGTGGGAGTAGTTTTCCTAAGCAAATTTCCTAACGAGGCTTTCCATCAACTAATGCAAATGGGTTCATCTCTACGTAGGTGAAATCTAGATTTGTAAAATGTGAGCATGAAATTTAATTAAGATTTAAAAGTAGTGGTTTTTTTTTTTAATAGAAATAATGAATTAATCAAATATTACTCTAGAAGAGTAATAATTTTTTAAAGATCTTTAACCAAACTTAAAAAAAAATATCAAATTATTTTGATAAAATTATTTCCCATGTCATCTCAGATTCACTAATCAATTCTTGGCTTCCTACCAATTGAACAACTTTCTTTGTGGGTATGCTCAATACTTGAATATGAGATAATAATTAATACAAAGTATATGTAATCAAAAGTATCATGATTTTTTATAATCAATGCATATGAAAATTAAAAAAATTGAAGACTCCAATGTTCCTTATAGTAGTAGTAGTAGTATTAATTTGTTTTTGTGTTTTTCGTTTTGGCAATGATACAATGCCCCCACAGTTCCTCACCATATCAACTTGTTTAACCCTCGAAAAGGGATTTGAGTGAAATGTAAAGGGATACTAGGGGATGAAATTTGGAGGGTAATATACTATGTAGGTTTACTAAAAGATAATCAACTCCTTTCAGGTTTGACAAAAAGAAAGATGTTTTTTTTAAAATTTTAAAAATTTTATTGACCTATTATTGACATTTTCTAAAATTTCAAAACTTACCTCAATACTCAATAGAGTAAAAGATGCTCACTTTATTTGATGTTTGGCAAAAATAAAGATTTTTGTTGAGATTTCAAAAATTTTATTGACATTTTTATTAGCTTCTCTTGAAATTTCAAAATCGACCTAAAATTTTTAAAAATATCACGAACCTTTTCTTACATTTTTGCTTAAACAAATAAATCATTTGAATAAAAATTTGTATTTTTTTTTTAATTTTACAAAATGTACAATAGTGATGACATACTGTGTAATGTTAATGTGACTTCCCACATGAATAATTTGTGAGACCAACCAATTTCTCCCTATTCTTTTTTCTTATCTTTCCCTCTCTTTAAAAAAAAATTATGCAAAAGGATTAAAAGTTTAAAATTTTAATCCCATTACAAAGAGTTGGTACACATAAATATAACAAATGTAATACTCATTTGTCACATTTTTAACATAAAAAATATCGGCATACGAACACGTGAAGGATCATATTCCTTATATGATTTTGAAGAGTCACCGCCGCCGGTCCCTAATCCTTTTGGGATTTCAAAGGGAAAGTCTTCAGGACACTCCTGCAACAAACTGGTTTGATCTTTTCTCATCTTCATGGTTTGATTTTGGTTCTGTAATTTGGTTGACTTGACTTTTATGCTTCTGTATGCCCTCTGTTTTGGTTTTTATTCTGGTTAAACCACTGCACTTGTAGCTGTTTTTGTATCTTTGTTGATGCCTTATCAAGCTTCTTGCTTGATTTGCTTCTTTTAATTTCAATGAGTCTCATTACCATTTAAAATAATAATAATTTCCTCTCCCCCGCAGCTTTATTTTCAAGAAAAAAAAAGCTCTTCTTCTAAGTTCAACCTATAAATATTATTGTCTCCGAGTTAGTGGAGGATTAGTGAAAATCAGAATTCATGCCGATTGAGTGTGCATGAGTACAAAAGAATATTCAAATACTTAAATATATAATTGTTGCGGGGTAAAAAATGGTTGGAATGCTCCTTGACTCTTGTTGACCTGAAATAGGAAGAGAAGAGAGGCTTGGAGGACCCGGGGTGTACTCCGGGGGATCTCTCCGATGCCTAAGTAAGAGGAAAGCTTTTAAAGAGGCTTAATGCAACAGTTGAGTAGTATCTTATCACTTACCTTTGCTTGTATCTCCAGTCCCTACTTATAGGGGCTTGAGTTGACCGCTGGTTGGCTCGGATTTATTGCGTGGGGGCGCGAATCGCTCTTCGGCCATAAGTGCGTGCGCCTATTACTCGGTTTTTAAGGGCGTCGGCGTGAATCTCTCCTTCTCTTTATTAGGTCGGAGCTAATCACTCGTCAGAAAGTCAGACTTGGAGAAAGTATGAGACAGGCGTTGACCTGCCCTTATTAGCGTGATTTATTATGGGCATATCAGTTGTCCCCCCCTCAGTTTCAAATTTCTGGATAGAATTTTGAATCATTATTTGTGTTTGCATCTTTCGGTTTTAACACTTCCTCGTCTTCCCTTTTTTTTTTTTTTTGGTAGAATACTTGAGTAGCTCGTGCCGGTTGTTTGCGCCGAGCTGTTTTGTGCAGAGCTGTTTCGTCCAAGCTGTTTGGGCCGAGCTCTTTTGACTGAGCTCTTTGAAGCAGGACTCGTGCCGAACTGTTTCTACCGAGCTGTTCGGGCGGAGCTCCTCGAGGAAGGATTCGTGCCGAGCTGTTTTTGCCGAGCTGTTCGGAGAAGGATTCGTGCCGAGCTTCTTTTGTCCGAGCTCTTTGAAGCAGGACTCGTGCCGAGCTATTTCTGCCGTGCTGTTAGGGGAAGGATTCGTGCCGAGCTCTTTTGTCCGAGCTCTTTGAAGCAGGACTCATGCCGAGCTGTTTTCTGCCGATCTGTTCGGGCCGAGCTCTTCGAGGGAGCATTCGTGTCGAGCTGTTTCTACCGAGCTGTTCGGGGAAGGATTCGTACCGAGCCCTTTTGTCCGAGCTCTTTGAAGCAGGACTCGTGTCGAGCTATTTCTGCCGAGCTGTTCGGGCGGAGCTCCTCGAGGAAGGATTCGTGTCGAGCTGTTTCTGCCGAGTTGTTCGGGGAAGGATTCGTGCCGAGCTCTTTTGTCCGAGCTCTTTGAAGCAGGACTCGTGCCGAGCTGTTTCTGCCAAGCTATTCGGGCAGAGCTCTTCGAGGAAGCATTCGTGTCGAGCTCTTTTGTCCGAGCTCTTTGAAGCAGGACTCGTGCCGAGCTGTTTTCTACCGAGCTGTTCGGGGAAGGATTCGTGCCGAGCTCTTTGAAGCAGGACTCGTGCCGAGCTGTTTCTTCTGAGCTTTTTGAACAATCCGGCTAAGCTGACCAACCTACTCGGCTGTGCGACATTACAAATAATGCTCGTTGCTTGGGCTTTCCGCGTAATGAGTCGTGCTCATCTGTTGGGTTGTTCTGGCCTCACGAGTTGTGCTCGTCAGTTTGGGCCATCCTTCTGATGAGTTGTGCTCATGCTCATCTGTTGGGTTGTTCTGGCCTCACGAGTCGTGCTCGTCAGTTTGGGCCATCCTTCTGATGAGTCGTGCTCATCTGTTGGGTTGTTCTGGCCTCACGAGTCGTGCTCATCAGTTTGGGCCATTCTTCTGATGAGTCGTGCTCATTTGTTGGGTTGTTTTGGCCTCACGAGTCGTGCTCGTCAGCTTGGGCCATCCTCCTGATGAGTCGTGCTCATCTGTTGGTTGGTCTGGCCTCACGAGTCGTGCTCGTCATTTTGGGACTTGCGCCGATGAGTTGTGCTCATTTGTTGGGTAGTCGTTCGCGCTTTCCCGAGGCACTTGCACGCTTCTGTCCTGCGAGAGATATCAAAAAGCAGGTATTAAATGCGTCCTACCTCGGAAAGTGGGTTGAAGGAAAGCATTATTGATGGCCATCCGTCTGTCGCTGTGTCCGAGGCAACTTGGTGTTTCCGAAGTGGCGTTTGTCCTCGGGAAGCCTCGTCTGTGCATTTGTCAGAGATTTTTTGTTTCCTATGCCTCCCTCGAGACGCAGTCCTTCTCGTAAATGAAAATTCATGAGATTCTCGCCACAGGGATTCGTGCCCTCCTCTCTATATAAAGGCCAGTGGACTCCTTCATTCCGCACTCGTCTTCATTCCAAGAGGACTGCTTCCTTCTCTACTCCTCTCCATTCCACAAGTCCCTTATTCGGTGCTAGGTATGCTTTCCTTTCTATAGTATTTTTGTCTTGTTGTTCTTCATGTTCTTCATTGTTCTTGCGCTAGCTTTGTATGTTTGATCTTGTCTTGTAAGATTGCCTTGTTGTTTGTGTGAAATTTTACTGTCTTGATCTGTGTTGGCCTCCTTTCTTCTTGATCTTTGCTGTTGCTTGCTCCGCTTGACCCTTAGGTCTAGGTAGTGTTTCCTTCAGGCTTGTTTTTTCCTATGGAGACGTCCTCACAGCCCTTTAGGGTACCTACAATAGTTCGGAGCGCTCGTTGTGAGCTCTCCTCGTCTGACCTGCAGAACGCCCGTTATTTCTTTGCTGTACCATCGAATATCACTGTTAGGTTACCCTCTGCTACTGAGTCAGCTCTTGACCAAAAAATCCGAGGAGTTCTGCCTATATACCGATTATCTAGACTTGGGTCTTAGGCTCAATTTTTCCCCTTTTGTTTCTAACGTACTACGTTTTTACCGCATAGCACCATCACAACTCGTTCCGAACTCTTATCTTTCGCTCACCTGTTTTGCTGTGCTCCTGCTCCGCTTGGGTTATCAACCTACCGTCCCACTTTTTAGAAGTTGCTTCCAAATGCGGTCTCATTCTGCAGAGAAGGAGCTGTATTATTTCAACTCTCTACCAGGTTATAAACTCTTCTCACCAGGCAGTTCTTCCATCCATAATTGGAAAACCCGTTACTTCTTTGTTTCGGGAGAGTTGAATTACAACGGATCCTTTGTCTGGTCTTCTCCTCTTGATGGTAACGTTGTTATCTTTCCCCACCCTCTTTTTCAGGGCTTACAAGTAGGTTATCCGTCTAACCCATTTTTTCTCCTTTCACCCCTTTTTTCCTTGTAGTTCGGGTGCGCCATCTCCTCCCCAGACTTTCCCCCGAAGAGCAAGCCACCCTGAAAGAACTTCGTACACTCGGTGAACGGGGTATTATCCCTCATGAGGAGCTGCTCCAGGAGCGTGTCCTTGTGCAATGGGGAATCAGCCCCGTTTCCTCAAGTCATTCTCTCCCCTGATTTTGTGTATGTGTATGTTCAGGTGTTATCTTTACTGTGGGTGTTCTTACTCCATTTTTCTTTTATACTCGCAGATATGGACTTCACCAGGTATGAATCGCTCATGGGAGAAGTTAGAAAGCAAAGGGTGAGTAGGAGTAGGAAGAAGAGAAGAGAGGTCGAAGGAGAATCCTCTCAAAGGGAAGCCCCTGCAGTAGGTGATTCCGGCGCCCTTACTGACGAGGTCCATGCTGCTCCTCCTACGTACTCGCAGGCTCAAGTGGAAGCCATTTTTCACGAGCCGACCCGTTCTGCGTCTGCTCTCCGTCGGGCTGTGCACGCTGAGGACTTTGTGCAGGCCCAATGTACCCTTCCTGACGCTCTCTCGGCGAAAATCCGCCATACTTCGTACCAGGTGTCTACTTTACTTGCTTTATAATTTTTTTTTTTTTTTGACTTATGCCTGCTATTTCCAACTGTTCCATACCTTGCATTTTTCCCCAGCAGGCGACGATGGCTCTGGCCCAGGAGGAGAAAGTCGCGGAGATGTATCGCCAGACACTGGATGCACCGGAAAAATATGTCCTTGCTCAGAACGAACTGCACGAGGCCGAGCTTCGCGAGCAAGCTTTGAAGGCAGAGATCGATCGCCTTCGTAGGGAGGAACTTCCTGCCCGAGAAGCTACTGCTGCTGCTTCTGCTTCCCGAACTGCAGTGAAGAAATATAAGGACTCCAACCAATTTGTTATCGACACCTCTAAAGCTTACCGAGTTGGATTCAGGAGGTGTCGTGATCAAGTAAGGACTAAACATCCCGAGATCCCTCTTGATGGTGTAAGCTCTCATGGCTATGGCGAGGAGAGCCCCGAGTCTGCGGAGGAATCTGGAAGAGGATGAAGAAGGGGAGGAGGAGGAAGCTGGAGAAGGGAGCAAAGCAAATTAGTTTGTAGGGACAGAATATGTATTTTGAATTTTTCATCCTTTATTGATGTAGTGCAACTTTTGTAAGCGACACTTTTATTACAGCGCTGCAAGACGCGGTTTTTTAAGAATAGTATTTCTTTAACATTTCAGAGTTCCATGTGTTCTTGACTTCTTTCCCCCCTACATCTTCCAACTTGTATGTTCCGGGTTTTATTTCTGTTGTGACCTTGTATGGGCCCTCCCAGTTAAGCTTTAACTTGTGCGACCCCTGCTCGGACGGGTTGTTTCGCCTCTTCCTCAGGACTAAGTCTCCTGAATGGAAATTCCTTATTTTGACGCGGTTGTTGTAGTACTTTGCTACCCTCTGCTGGTACGCTGCAACTTTTAAACTCGCCTGATCCTGTCTCTCTTCCAGTAGGTCTATTTCTGACCTGAGCTCCTCACTGTTGGTCTGCTCGTTAAAGTATTTCCTTCGCCAAGAGGGTATGCCCACCTCTGCTGGGATGACTGCTTCTGCGCCGAAAACAAGCATGAACGGGGTTTCCCCTGTTGCTGCTCTCTTGGTGGTGTGGTACGCCCATATAAGGGAAGGGAGCTCCTCTGTCCATCTACCTTGCATAGATTCAAGTCGGGTCCTCAGTCCGTGCAGAATCGTCCGATTCATGTTCTCTACTTGTCCATTGCTCTGGGGGTGCGCCACTGACGCGAAGAGAAGCTTAATAGATAGGTCCGAACAGAACTTTTTGAAGCGCTCGTTGTTGAACTGCTTCCCGTGGTCTGTAACTATCGCTAAGGGAATGCCATAGCGACAAACTAATGAGGTCCATACGAAGCGTGTAATATTCCGCTCTGTTATGGTGGCTAGGGCTTCGGCCTCTACCCACTTAGTGAAATATTCTATTGCTACCAACAAGAATTTTTTCTGGCCAGTCGTTTGTGGAAGAGGTCCAAGGATATCTATCCCCCATTGAGCAAAAGGGCAGGGACTGGTTAGAGGAGAGAGTAGACTTGAGGGGGCGCGTGGTACAATTGCGCACTTTTGACATCTGTCACATTTTTTTACGAGCTCAACCGCGTCCTTCCTCATTGTGGGCCAGTAAAATCCCTGTCGCATAGCTTTGTGAGCTAGAGCCCTACTGGCAAGGTGGTTTCCGCATACTCCTTTGTGGATTTCTCGTAGTATGTATTCCCCTTCGTCTTTGCTCAAACATAGGAGGTAGGGCAGTGTAAGGGATCGCCTGTAGAGCTCTCGGCCCATCAACGTATATCTTGCCGCTTTGCTCCTCACCTTTTGAGCCTCCTTATTATCTCTTGGTAAGGATCCGTCCTGGAGGTACAGGAATAAGGACGCTCTCCAGTCGTCCTTGCTGAATTCGGACGACAATGAGTTAATTCTGTCCTCCTCGTATGAGGGTTTTCCTATGCGTTCAAGATAGATAGTGTCTTTCCATTCCGAACCGGTTGCCGAGGCTAATTTCGCTAGTGCGTTCGCCTTTTTATTTTCTGCTCTCGGTACGTGTTCTATGTCGAACTGGACGAATGCCTCTATGTATTCTCTTGCCTTGGAGAGATATTTCTTCATTCTTGGATCCCTAGCTTCGAATTCTCCTTTGAGTTGCTCTACCACCAGCAGGGAATCACTCAGTACTTTGATCTGTGCCACCCCTAATGCTTCCGCCAGTCGCAGGCCGGCTAACAGGGCTTCGTACTCCGCTTCGTTGTTGGTTTCTGTGAACTCCAATTTTAGGGCGAAGAGAGTTTCATTGCCCTCCAGGTCAGAAAGGATGAACCCGGCTCCCCCTCCAGCAGCATTAGAGGATCCATCAACGTGCAGTGTCCACTCCTCCGACTTGGTGGATGACTGTGGAGCCTTTCTGCGGTAAAATCCGTGAGTACCTGAGCCTTGACCGCGGGCCTCGGTTGATACTGTATGTCGAATTCACTTAATTCTACCGACCACCTCGTCATTCTCCCCGAACTCTCCGGTCGCTGTAGAATTTGTCTCATGGGCAGGTTTGTTAACACGACAACCCTATGGGCTTGAAAATAGGGTCTTAATTTGCGCGCTGCACAGATGATGGAGAAGGCGGCTTTTTCCACCGTACAATAGTTCTTCTCGGCGCCACTTAACACCTTACTTGTGTAATATATAGGCTGGTGCTTTCTACCTTCTTCCCGGACCAGGACCGAACTGACGGCATTCTCTGTGGAAGCTATATATAGGTAGAGGTCTTCCCCATTCTTTGCTTTTGTCAAGAGAGGAGGGGATCCGAGGTATTGCTTAAGCTGCTCGAAGGCTACCTCCTGATCTTCCCCCCATTCGAATCCTCCCTTCTTCCGCAGTGCTCTAAAGAAAGGTAAGCCTTTATCCCATGAGCAGGAAATAAATCTACTGAGGGAGGCTATCCTTCCGGTCAGAACTTGTATCTCCTTTTTAGTCCTTGGAGCTTCCATCTCCAGCAGCGCTCGTATTTTATCCGGATTTGCTTCTATACCTCTGTGAGTCACCATAAAGCCCAGAAATTTACCTGCAGAAACGCCGAACACGCACTTCGAGGGATTCAACCTCATGTGGTACCGGCGGAGGAGCTCGAACGTTTCCCTCAGGTCTTTACAATGTTGCCCTGCTTCCATGCTCTTCACCAACATATCGTCCACGTAAGCTTCCATTGTCTTTCCGAGCTGTTCTTTAAAAATCTTGTTCACTAGCCTCTGATATGTGGCCCCCGCATTTTTTAAGCCGAAGGGCATCACCCAGTAACAATATAAACCCCTTTCGGTGACGAAAGAAGTTTTTTCCTCATCCGCGGGACTCATAGGGATTTGGTTGTACCCTAAGTAAGCGTCCATGAAGTTGAGGAACTCGTGTCCCGAGGTCGAATCCACTAGCTGATCAATTCGAGGGAGAGGAAAGCTGTCCTTTGGGCACGCTTTATTCAAGTCCGTGAAGTCTATGTAGGTGCGCCATTTTCCATTGGGCTTTCTGACCAGGACCACATTGCTCAGCCACTCGGGGTAGTCCACTTCTCGGATGAAGTTGGCCTACAACAGTTTCGTCTCCTCTTCGTCAATTATTTTGATCCGTTCCATCGTGAAGCTCCTTTTTTTTCTGTTTTACAGGTTGGTGGTTGGGGTTGGCCTGCAACCTGTGCTCTATCACAGCAGGGTCGATGCCGGGCATGTCTGCAGCCGACCATGCGAACAAATCAGAGAATTCGTCCAAGAGTTCAGTCAACTCCGCTTTTAAAGTATCGGGCAAGTGATTCCCAATTTGTACACTTCTCTCCTGGTGGCCTTGCAGTGGTATGTGTTTGATATCTTCGTGTAATGTACTGATCTGGGGATACTCTCCTCTGACCTCCAGGTCTTCCACCGTTAGAGCTTCTTTGGCCTCCATCTTTCCTTTCAAGGCCATTACATAGCAACTCCGGGCAGCGGCCTGATCTCCTTTGGCATATCCTATTCCTTGTGGTGTAGGGAACTTAACTTTGAGGTGGTATGTTGATGTTACCGCTCGAATTGCGTTAAAGAATGGACGACCCAAGATGACATTGTACACCGAAGGTCGGTTAACCACCAGGAACTCTGTCAACGTTGTTACCTGCTGCGGGGTCGTCCCTATTGTCACTGGTAACGTGATGGTTCCTAAGGGGTGAACAGTGTCTCCCCCAAATCCTACCAAAGGGGTCGAGACGGGCTTCAATCGTTCATTGCCGATCTTCATTCCTACCAAGACCGACCAGAACATGATGTTGGCCGAGCTCCCATTGTCTACCAGTATACGCCTAACCATGTAATTGGCTACAAGTAGGGAGAGCACTAGTGCGTCATCGTGCGGCTGCTGCACTCCCTCTTCATCTCCGCTGTCAAAGGTTATGGCGTCACCTTTCTTGTTTCGTTTGCTACTAATTTCCCCCTTTTCTATCGTCAGCACCTGTTTAGCATATCTTTTACGTGCACTTCCACTATCTCCTCCACTGGCGGATCCTCCAAAGATCACCGCAATTTCCCCAATAGCTTGCTCTTCCTTCTCTTTTGCGCCGTGCCTCCTCTGCTCGGTCGATTCCCTTTGTGAATTTTCTTTCTTGACAAATCTTGACAGATGTCCCCTTCTTATTAGGACTTCGATTTCTTTCTTTAGCTGAATGATTGGAATGCGCAGAACTTGGACATGTTCCGCTTATGTAGAGGCGTTCGCATAGGTTCGGGCCATGAGACGTAGTCCTTCTTTTTGATCTGCATCAACAACTCTGAGCGCGATACATTTAGAGGTGTGTAGGTGGAGAACTTGTTGTGCTGTCCTCTACTCTTTTGACCTGTTTGCAGCGCACTAGTTTCGTGCCTTTTTGTAGGTCTATATGCGTCTCCAGATTCTCTGCCGTTGTTTCTCCTTTTCCGTTCTAGACGATTTCCTCTCGTGTCCATCATCTCCTCCAGGTTTACGTATTTCTCTGCTCGAATCATTAACTCCCCCATGTCCACTGGAGGTTTTTTCCCAAGGGAGTATAAGAAACTTCCGGGTTGGAAAGCCGTTGTCAGGGCGGCCAAAGCTACCCCCATATCCAAGTTGCGGATTTCTAGGGTCACTGTGTTGAAACGGTGCATGAAGTTCTTTAAAGTCTCCCTGTCCCCTTGCACCATACTCATTAGATGGCCTGTTGTTTTGGCAACTCTCCGGTTACTGAGGAAGTGGCCAATGAACATTTGCTCCATCCCTTGGAAGGAACCAACAGATCCTGGTCGAAGAGTTCGATACCAGTCTCTGGCGGTACCCTTAAGGGTGGTAGCAAACGCTCGGCACATGATGGCGTCCAGAGCCCCTTGCAGCTGCATTAACATTTTAAAATTTTCCAGGTGATCAATGGGGTCAGACAAACCTTCGTATCTCTCAAAGGTGGGCATCTTGAATCTGCTGGGCAATGGAGCTTCCATGATCTCTTTGCTGAACGGAGATTCCGCGCACTTTAGGGATGTTTCCCCATGGTAGGGCCTGGTTCTGCCCTCTTTCAACATCTTCTCTATGTAATCTATCTTCTTTATTCTTTCCTCGAGCTCGGTGGATCTTTGTTGGTTGACGTCCACGCTATTTGCATCTTCTACCTTCTTGCTGGGTTGAGTGGAGATAGGCCAAGAAGTCTTCAATCAACAACAAATTGCAACATGTGAGAAAAGAAAAAAAGAAGTTTAAACATGTGCTGAAATTCAGAATTAAATGGGGTAGACTAAACTGAATTGTTGATTGATAAAATCAGAATTAACCAAATCAATCACAATTTAAGTTAACCATTCTTCGGAAGCCTATAAATAGAGAGCATTGTAAGGAACACAGGTACACAACATTCAAAGATACAGTGTGAGTTATACAAAGAGATACACTTCAAATAGTGAGTTATTTAGATTGAAAAGGTCATTCAAGTGGTCTTCAATTAGAATGAGTTCTAATTGAAGAACTTGAAGGTACTATTGGGAAAATTGCTGAGTTTAGAGGCTTTGAGGATCGGAATATGAGATTCAAAATTGCAGAAAGGAGAATTTAAAGATTGGAATAGTTGAAGAGCTGAGGTCGGTATCAATTTTAAATTTTGTCCTTTTGTATTTAAGAAGGATCTGATTCAGTGAATTGGATCCAATGACCTGATCAGTAATTGACCCGACCCAATAAATTCATGGATTTGACTTGTCAATCCGGGTCCATTTACTTGATGCACTAAACTCGGGTTGACCCAACCCACTTTGAGTACCCACAGACCCAAGACCCAGATCCAAATGGACTTGGGTCCATTAACAATTGAGCCCAAGTTTTGCTTAAAATTTACAGTGGGCTCGGGCCTCAGCTCAAATTTGTTTTAAAAAACCAGCATGGGATTGAGCCCAAATCTATTTAAGAGCTTTCAGTAGGTTTGAGCCCACACATTCAGTTCAGGCCTAACAGCGTACTTGAGCCCACACGTCCAAAAAACACCCAGTCCACTAAGACTCAGTGGGTTGATTCCCTGAGTTACCCAAACACCTCACTCACCAAAAGTCAACCTAAATCACTTTTGTAGGTGGTTCTATGTAATGCCCCGACCCCCTAAGTGGGCCCGGAGTGCTATTAATCAACTCATTTACCTAATAATCCACATTATAATATCATTTATGCAACGGAAAACATAACTAAAATCTTTCAACAAATACAACACCAGAGTTTTCTACATCCATCTATAGTCTAACATACATCATACATCCACCTGTATTCACATAAATACATATCTTCAAAACATAATCCCCAAATATAAGTATGTTCTACAACCATCCATCACTTAGAAGATTTAAACATAATACATAAAATATTTACATTCCCAAAAACATCAAAATTATACCCTTTTCCTCAAAGGTGCTATAACAACTCGAGCTCTCTAAGCTCGATCTCGTGGAGGTCCTGAAAAAGATTAGTTCATATTCGGGTGAGACACATCTCAATAAGGGAAGAAACAATATATTAAAATAATGTGTGGCCAACATGAGTTTATAATCAACATAATATTTAACATTTTTAAATCTTTAACATAATTTCTGAAACCATTTTCTGATCCTATTCAAACACATGTAATATATTTTACCCACGAGATTACCCAAGGATAGGGGTGATTACCCGCCCAAACAAGTAGCACCCCTTTGCTGTGATACATTTGGCAACCCAAAGGTTATAGCTAAAGCATACCAGGGCACTCACCTTACTCAATAAGCTTTCAAGTGATAAATTGATCTTGTACTCACACAGTTCATACAAAGTTTACCGGCGAAGACTCCCAAGAATAGGAAAATCTACCCGCCCATACAAGTAGTTTCCCTTTGCCCTAACACGTTATGCAGCTTACTGCTACACCTGATACAACCAGGGCACTCACCTTTCTCAGCAAGTCCTCAGGCGAAGAGTTGGCCTCGTTCAAATGTAACATGTTCTACTAGCATAAATACTGCTAATACCATAATACATTATTCTTTCTGTCATTGTTCAACCATTCACCTATGTTCATGTTCATAACTTTAACATTACACTTCATTTCACTTTAAGTGACTCTTTCCCATTTTACATTGTTCACATTTCATATTTCATTTCCATTTCATTCATTTTCTTTTTCATTTCATTTCATTTAATACCCAGCATCTTTCAGCTGTTTTACCCAACATTTTTTAGCTGTTACACATTTACCCAGCATCTTTTAACTGTTTTACCCAACATCTTTCAACTGTTTTACTCAACATTTTTCAACTCTTTACCCAACATTTTTCAGCTGTTTACATGGTTGCATTAACACACACAAACAATATAGTCCATATCATGTTTTATTCATAATGCATTACTTACTTAACCTGCATCTCATACATTTAACATATATTTGCACATAACTTACATTTGCCCATGCTACACAATTTAACAATAAAATTCATACACTGCCTGTAAAATAAGCCAACCAAAATTTAATATTTATATACTGAAAATACCTTTCATTTCTTACATAATTACCCTGAAAATATTTTTTCACTTTTATCAGTTCATTTTCACATATACATATCTAATAAATAGCCCTAAACTCGAAAAAATATAATTTAAACAGTTGACATTTTAAATTCATACCGAAACATATACACGTACATATAACATAATTTATTTTTCATTAAATTCATAAAAATTCTGATTTAATATATATTTTTCCCCTCACCTGACTTACTGAGAGTCTTGTTAGGACCCAAATTCTACGCCTTTTGCGCCTAAAATTCAACTCCTGCAATTTGTATTTTTTCCAGATTAATTAATTTATTTTTCCAAAATACTACCCATCTAGCCTTCCCTAGGCTCCATACACCCCATATTAACATTTAAACTAATATTGAACACCCCCACTTAATTTTCTGAATTATGCCTGCGGGGCCCAAAATTACACTTGTGACGCTCACCCGGATCCTAAATTCTGAAAATTCTACTTCAACTCCAAATGCTCAATATTTTAGCATTTCTAAATTAATCCTAATTAATTAAAAATAAGTCCATCAATAACCCTCGTACCCCAAATTTGGGATTTTGCCCACGACGACCCCACGAGAATTTCGTCCCCCTAGATTTGTAAAGAATCATCCCTAGATTCTCGTGATAGTGTCCATTCGTCAACCGGGCTTATAATTTGCAAGAAATTAAAGAAAAAGGGAAAATTGGCTTACCCCAGGAGATACGTCTACGCCGCTTCTACCACCGATCCGCTCCAATAGAAATGACGGCAGCGGAGAATGAAGTCCAGCGGTATCTTCCGATTTTTGATTAGGCGAAAATCCACCACGAAATCGAGGAGAGAGAGAGAGAGAGAGAGAGAGAGAGAGAGAGAGAGAGAGAGAGAGAGAGAGAGAGAGCTGTGGGGGGGGGGGTCTGGTGGCGCAGGAATCTTCTTGTAAAGAACTAATTTTTTTCTTCTTTTCTTACTTCAGGATCATTCCTGAAGGAAGTATAATAATAATAATAATAATAATAATAATAATAATAATAATAATAATATACTTCATTAATAAAAAAAATAAAAAAATAAATTTTAATTATTATATATATTTTTTATAAATTCGATTAATTAATTAATTAAAAAATTTTTTTAGAACCAATCCACCAATCTTCTATATCACTTTTTGGGATATACGAGTGCAATCTTTATCTCGGATGATCTCAGCTATTTAGACGAGGAAACTACTTCAGAATGGCTGTCAGGGATTCGTGGCTTTTGTAAAGGAAACAACAGGGAATGAAGTGAAGTTTACCAGTACGCCAGTAGTAAAAGAGTTTACCGATGTGTTTCTATATAAATTACTGGGTTTGCCACCTAATTGTGAGGTAGATTTTCCTATAGATTTACTTCCAAGTACAGCACCGATCTCCAAAGCACCGCATCGAATGGCACCGGCAGAGTTGGCAAAATTGAAAGATCAATTGCAGGATTTACTTAATAAGAGTTTCATATGACCTAGTGTATCCCCGTGGGGAGCACCAGTATTATTTGTGAAGAAAAAGGACGGGGTCTATGAGGATGTGTATAGATTACAGAGAGATTAATAAGGTGACAGTCAAGAACAAGTATCCTCTACCCCGTATCAATGATTTATTTGATTAGCTCTAGGGTACACGGGTGTATTCTAATATGGACCTCAGATCAAGCTACCATCACGTAAAGGTGAGAGAAGATGTATCAAAGACGGCTTTCAGGACCAGATATGTGCATTACAAGTTCCTTGCTATGCCATTTAGTCTGACGAATGCTTCTGCGATATTTATGGATTTGATGAATAGGATCTTCCACCCATTTTTAGACTGGTTTGTTGTTGTTTTTATTTATGATGTACTGGTCTATTCGAGGAGCTATAAAGAACATGAAATACATTTGAGAAAGGTTTTGCAGATGCTCAGGGAGAAGAAGATGTATGCCAAGTTTAGTAAATGCGACTTTTGGCTCGAGAAAGTTGTGTTTTTGGGGCATGTTATCTCAGGAAACAAAATTTCTATGGATCCCAGTAAGATTGATGCAGTAGTGAATTGGGCTAGACCGAGAAACGTCCAGGAGATCAGGAGTTTCTTGGGGTTAGCTGGTTATTACCGTCATTTCATTGAGGGATTCTCAGCTTTATCAAGGCATCTAACACGACTGATTAGGAAGAATGCCAGATTCGAATAGGACGACAGCTATGAGCAGAGTTTTCAAGAATTGAAGTAGAGGCTAGTCACAACGCCAGTACTGATCATCCCGTCTGGGGGTGAGGGTTATACTATCTACAGTGATGCGTCCTTGAAAGAACTTGACTGTGTATTGATGCAGCATGACAGGGTGGTGGCGTATGCATCCATACAGTTGAAATAATATGAAAAGAACTACCCTACCCACGATCTTGAATTGACTGCAGTGGTACACATATTGAAAATTTGGAGGCGTTATTTGTACGGCGAGCAGCGTGAGATTTTCTCCGACCACAAGAGCTTAAAGTATTTCTTCACTTAGAAGGAACTGAATATGGGATAGAAAAGGTGGTTAGAGTTAATTAAGGATTTTGATTGTACTATTAGTTACCACCCAGGGAAAGCAAACGTGGTGGTTGATGCATTGAGTAGGAACTCTAGGGAATCAGAGTTGGCGGTTATGGAGATCCAGCGTCTGATCGTGATGGATATAGAGAGACTCGACATTGAATTGATCGAGAGTAATCTTTCAGTATGTATCCCCAGTTTAGTGGTACAACCCACTCTGCAGGAAAGAATTAAAGTTACTCAAAAGGAAGATCCAAAATTAACAGAGGTGATAGATATAGTGCAGACTGGTCAGGGTGAGGAATTTTGCATTTCAGATGACGGGTTTTTACGATTCCATTCTAGATTATGTGTTCCTGCTGATCCTGATATCAGGAAGACTATTTTGGAGGAGGCTCACTGATCTTTGTATACACTTCATCCCGGTAGTACAAAAATGCACAGAGATTTACGAGAGTTTTACTGGTGGAGTGATATGAAGAAGGAAATTGTCGAGTATGTAGCCCAGTGTTTGACATGCCAGCAGGTAAAAGCTGAGCACCAGAGGCCAGCGGGTCAGTTGCAGCCGCTATTTATCCTAGAGTGGAAGTGGGATCATATATCCATGGAATTTGTTGCAAGGCTGCCATCGACATCGCATGGCTAGAATGCAATTTGGGTGATAGTAGATTGGTTGACTAAGACCGCCCATTTTCTCCCTATCAAAATCAGCTATTCCCTTAGTCGTTTAGTGGAGATTTATGTTCAGGAGATAGTTCGTTCTCATGGAGTGCCTCTATTTATTGTGTCAGATTGAGACCTGCATTTTACGTCACGTTTCTGGAGAAGTTTATAGGAAGCTTTAGGGTCTCAGTTATCATTTAGCACAGCATTCCATCCTCAGTTAGATGGGCAAACTGAGAGGACGATACAGATACTAGAAGATATGCTCCGAGCATGCATATTAGATTTTGGGGGTAGTTGGACTCAGTTCATGTCGCTGGTAGAATTCGCGTATAATAACAGTTATCAGGCTAACATTGGCATGACACTGTTTAAGGCTCTGTATGGTAGGAGATGTCGATCTCCTTTGTATTGGGATGAGATGGGTGAGCGGCGAATTGTAGGACCAGAGCTTGTGCAGTAGGCGTACGATAAGGTTCGGCTTATCAGAGATAGAATTAGTGCAGCTCAAAGCCGATAGAAGAGTTATGCAGATAATCGCCATACGAAATTAGAATTTGATACTGGAAATCATGTATTTATGAAGATAGCTCCGTTAAAAGGAGTTATGAGGTTTGGAAGGAAAGGTAAACTTAGCCCTAGGTTTATCGGTCGCTTTGAGATTCTAGAGAAAGTAGGGCTGATTGCCCACTGGTTAGCTTTACCGCCTTCATTATCCAGGATGCATGACGTTTCCATGTTTCCATGTTGAGGAAATACATCCTAAATCCTTCTCATATCATCAGTTATAATGAATTAGAGCTCAGTGATTCGCTAGTCTACGAGGAGGTGCCAAGGCAGATTCTGGATAGGAAAGAATAGGAATTACGTAATAAGAAAATTCCTCTGGTAAAAGTTTTATGGAGGAATCATGTAGTAGAAGAAACTTCTTGGGAGCTTGAGGAACAGATCAAACATAAATATCCGCAGTTATTCCAAGAGGTCCGGTCTTAATCAAGGCAATGTAAGTAAATATGTAATATTTCTTTTGTAGGTACATGTAATACTCTAGTTAGTAAGTGGTATTTTAGTTTTGGGCGAATTTTATTTTGATATAGGTAATCTCCCAGGACTTGAATTGTAACCACGGTATTCTTTTGCCATAAGTGAGGGTAAGTAATAAAATAAGTAGACCGTTTTGCCTTTAAGGGATGATAAGTCATATGAATAGTAAATTTCGAGGACGAAATTTTATAAGGAGGGGAGAATGTAATGACCCGAAGAATAATGATATTTAAATAATAATTAAGAGAGTGTAAAAAATGGAAAACAGAAAAAGAAAAGGGGGACACAGCAGGTTTCGTCGACGAACGCGAAGTGTTCGTCGACAGTGTTGCATTATAGGCTCGTCGACAAAGACGTGCCTCATCGACAAGAAAATACAGAGGAGCGTTTTGGAAATTCTAAATTTCATCGATGAGGGGTGAAGGTTCGGTGATGAAACTATTCAAAGACTCGTTGACGAATCTGGCCCTATAAATAGCCTAAAACGCAGTTTAAATGCAGAAAAATCAGGAAAATCACACACACTCTCTCTCTCTCTCTCTCTCTCTCTCTCTCTCCTCCCTTCGACTTCTCTCTCCTCTCTCTTCGATTTCGGCTCCGTCATTCACTAGATCGACAATCTGAGGCCATCACAACGCTCCTAGGGAAGTTTTCTCCAAATTTGCTGGAGCGGATTATTGGTGGATGCAAGTTGAAATTCAGCCCTGAGTTGAGGTAAGAATTTTTATGTCAAATTTGGTCTTTTCATATTTATAAGAACAATATTCTCGTGAAAATACTGAAGTTTAGTTTTGAGAGTTTTCATTTTCAGGGTATTGATCAGGAAATCCTATGGGTGTGAGACTAAGAATACGTAGGGGCTTTTTAGTTGTCAGGTAAGGGAATAAATTAAAGCAGTTATTTTTCTACGCAAATTACTATTATTTATCAACAAATTAATTTTTAGAAAAATATGTATTATAACTTAATATTATTGAGTAAATGCATGTTTGAGAAAATACTACTGTTATACATGAATTACAATTTTAGAATGAAATGTATGATTTTATTCAGCATTGTGTGGCATGAATATTATTTTTACAGGATATGTATTATATTATGGCAATTTCACGAATAGACATGTTTTTAGGAATTATGAAATAATGCAGTATATGATGATTTTGAAATACATGATAAATGACTTTTACTTATAATGATATGTATGAGATTTTCAGTGCAAGGCCGTGTATGTTATATGTTTCCAGCGCAAAGCCGTGTTTATAAAATGTTCAGCGCGAGGTCGTATTTATGAAAGTATAGAAATGTTATCAATTCATTTATGTTAAATACCATATTATCATGTACTATATGTTATCAGAACCCGGATGTTAGTTTAGTTCAGTTACAGGAACACGATACCGTAACTATACAGATTAGATGATTATGTTCAAATTTGAGCTAACTGCCCCATGAGGGGGTGGGAGATGGATAGTCAATGTGGCTTTCAGTGTAGATTTGTAGATGTCCACCTGGCAATCCGGATTAGGGTGTGGTGGGCCCATCGTACTTACAAACATTATTGACTCAGCAGTGGTCCGCCAGCCATTGTCGGGTTCCGCCTTCGGGTTGCACAACCCGTCATGGGGGGTAATATATGACATCAGCTAGCTATTAATCCTTGGTATATTTTTAGTGTTATCAGTTATAACAAACATTTCATGATTAGTATAAACTATTAGAATTTATTTAAGTTATGTTTATTCAGATATGTTATGATTAACGTTTTTAGGTATATGAAATATACTATATATGTATAATTGCATTAAATATTCATGTTACTACACAATTGTATTTAGTTTATTTTCTCTTACTAAGAAGTGTCTCACCCTCACACTTAAATAATTTTTAGGAAATCCAGAAGGACCGGCGGATCAAAGCCGCCATTGAGTGTTACCCCGTTAGGAGGGTAAGTGTTGAACTAGGATCAACGATTTTTGTTATAGGATCCTAGGAAATAGTTTTTGAGTGTTTTTGGATATTTTAGAGATTGCATATAATTATAGAATGTGATGGCTTATAGTTAAATATGGTATTATGTATCTTATGGTTTGAGAGTGATTTTATATTTACTGTTGCTTAGGTTTTCTGCTGTGTATGTTAGATGCGTCTCCGTTACCCATGGGTTTGGGTGGACTATATTATTATTTGTGCTTAAATATATGTTAAGATAAGGGGGTCGTTACAAAACCCTTTACTACTAGTCTAACTTTATATCGTTCAATATTGCCATTACAGTCGTGTTTGGTCATAAAGACCTATTTACACCCAACTATTTTAAAACCTTCACACAAATCAACGATGTCCCAGGATTTATTTTGTCCATAGATTTCAACTCATCATTTATGAAATTGATCCACTTTTCAGAATCATACTTTCAATAGCTTGTGAAAATGTAACCGGATCCTTACTAGTCACTAAATCATAATCAAATGCAGATATACCAAATAATCATCTGAAATAGCTGATCTCTTAACTCTTGGAAATCTCCTTAATGCTATTTCTTGTGATTGTTCTGCAATTGGTTCAATGGTGACATTCTCATTACGAAGTGACAGATCACCGGATTGTTGTTCAACGTTATCATACTGTTCAATAACTGAAAGAACAACAATATCTATTAAAGGTCTAGATATGGGGATAGAAACCCAAACTTCTTTAATGACAACATTACGTGATGCATCACTCCCACTAAATTCACCATTCTCAAGGAACTTGGCATTATCGGTTTCAACAATTCTCATACTATGATTAGGATAGTAAAACCTATACCCCTTAGAATTTTCTGGGTGTCCAATAAAGTATCCACGTACAATTCTAGAATCCAACATTTTTTCATGTGGATTATAGATTCTAGCCTCTGTTGGACAACTCCAAACATGAAAATGCCTTAAACTCGGTTTCCTTCTCGTCCACAATTCAAAAGGAATTTTCTGAACTGCCTTACTAAAAACTTGATTAAGCACATAAACAGTTGTTTTAAGGGCCTCCATCCATAATGATATGGGTACTGAGGAGTTACTTAACATACTCTTAAACATTTCCATAAGAGTACGATTACGCCTTTTGGCCACACCATTCTGCTAAGGCGTACCAGGCATTGTGTACTGTGCACAAAGCTCATTTCTTTGTATGTTTAGTTTGCTCTCCTTTAATGTCATCAATACATACATCGAAATCTGTAAAATCAAGAATTGATAAAATCCCATCTTTTGCTAATCTCTCCATATTTTCTCTGGATATATGACCCAGTCTTTTATGCCATAAGAAAGAGGAATTTTCATTAACTCTGCTACGTTTAGTTCCAACATTATGATGTAGAGAGAAGAAGTGTTTTAGCAAACTTTTCATTAAGATTAAATTTATACAACCCCTCAGATAAAATACCAGAACCAATATACAAGCCACTTTTCATTAGACGAAAACCTTTATGTTCAAAGTACAAACCATAACTGTCATTATCTAGTCGAGACATGGAAATTAAGTTCCTAGAAATTGTTGGAATATATAATGTATCATACAGGTCTAAACAATGACTTGATTCTAAATACAACCGAAATGTTCTAACACCAACAACTGATACGCGATTTCCATTTCCAAAGACTATGAAGTGGTCATTATCCTTTATATTCTAGATTGTAAGGTATCCCTACATCGAATTTGAAACATGAACAATAGAACTAGAGTCAATCCATCATGTGTTAGAAAGAACTTGTGTCATGTTAGATTTGAAACATACATAAGCTAAAAGCTTATCTTTCTTTTCGAACCAAATTTTACGTTTCAGGAAACTTTTCTTTAAATGCCCATGGTCATGACAGAAATAACACTTTGGTCCATCATGTTTCTTCTTGCGAGTCTCATTACCATAAGACGTACCCGCTACCTTTAATGGATATTTAAGTCTAGCAATTAGATTAGTCATATCAAGGACATGTTCGTTCATTCCTCGGCTACCATCAAACTTCATTATAGTAAGTTTAGCCATTAACCTCCCTGAAAGGGATTCATCAGCTGAACGAAACCGATCTTCTATAGTCTTAATTAAGGTATTCCTTTGCATTTTCTAGTTGAGGAAGTATTGACTTAATATTATTTTCTAGTTGAAAAATGATCACAACAGTATTGCTTTGAGTAAAATATTTCTATTAGTAAATTGCGTTCAATCTTTGGATCAACTTATGCAATATACTAACATTTACATTTACTGGTGATTTTCACCCAACCAGGCATAATTGATAAACTTTTAAAGTTCGATTGGTCTATCACCTTTGTGTATCCATCCCAATTTTACTACCATTCTTCCAATTATCCTGCCTAATTCAATGATTACTTGAAAGTTGATGCACCTTTGGGTCAACCGTAATAATCAAATAACCATTTTCTAATAATTTTTGCAAAGTCATACTTTGATCAACGTTTATAATTTTTTTTCCTAATAAGATCACTTTGATGACAACATGCTAACGATAAATAAACATTGATTGACTTATCTAAGTTTAAAGTAGATAATTAATTTCTCACAATGAGAATTTTACTTGGATTAATTTTTTTTATGTAAAATTTGACAGCCCATATATTCAAACATGGATAAATATATTTAATAATCCAATTAAATATGTAAGTGGCCCAAAGCCAAGAACCATGCATCTCTTTTTCCAAAATTATCGCATTAAAGCATGTGATTCAGCAATAAGACTTTACTGAACAATTGATCATACCTTTTGTTCAATTCACAACTAAATCAATTTACTCTCCAAAATACTAGTAGAATCCATTCGTAAGTATTGAAGTTACAACAAATTAAAATTTTAAATCTTCCAAAAAATGAACACCCAGCAATCACTTTATATCTCGGGTAGCAAGATTCACGATTTTAGAATCATGATATTAAAAACATAAAATCCCATAAATCCAGCAAAAATCATATAATTTTTTTTTAGGAATCATGTATTATATTAATTTTTTTTTTTCAAATTTTAGAAAAAATATCATGAATACAATTTTTTATACGAAACAATAACGAGATCATAAAGGGTTAATGGAAATGATCTTTATCATGCAAGGAATATCACAATAATTTTAACATGACTCTGATACCACATGTAAAAAATCTATATGCTGCTATTAGCTAAACACAGGATCTTCATCATCATGATATTCACATACATGTATAATTTATAATGCAAAAAATATAAAATATACATACCGGTATCGTTTATTATGTATACAAATTGATAAAAATCATTTCTCTCGCTTAACCCTGATCTCTTTCTGTATATTATCAGATGTATGAGAGTAGCCTAATGAATCAAGAATAAAGATAAAGAGAAGACGATTCCTATATTTCTTTTCTTTAGATCATTCCATAAATATACAAGAATGAATCTCTTCTTTACAACTACTCCCCATAACAATAATTATATAGGAAAATTTTTTTTATCTTCTAACCATTAATCTCATATTATTAGCCATAGATAAGTCATTTCAATTCTTTATCATAAGTCGTTTCACTTATTATATAGAACACTTATCTTTCATGTATTATTCATGTGAGACATATTCTTTAGGATATAATAATCTAACACACTCAGCTGAATGGTTCCTAGATTCTATTACTAGTCAGTTTTTCTCTGCAGCCGAGGGAGGAAAGGACGACCACGAGGCCGGAGATAGACGCAAACACAGAAGTCGAGAAAAAAAAATAGTAGACTCTACTCGGGGAGGACGCCGGTGAGTGCGGCCCAGCAAGCTAATGGTTGGCTTTGTATATTTATAATCTATCTTATTTTAGTGATTTAGTTGGAGACCTGATCATGACTCCGGCCGCCTCCAGAAGCTATAGCACTAAAACAATATTAAATATTTGCTTATATTTCTTCACATTTATATTTTTCGTAGCTTTCCTGATAATTTAATATTAATTGCCTTATTGGGTTTCTTAATTGGGTAACAACGACGACGACAACAACCCCTAACTCCGGGCAAGGGACCCATATTAATTTTATATTTTTATATTTGCTTACTCCTTCCTTTCCAGTTCTCTATAAATATGGCTTAGCACACGACCATCGATTGATTATTAATTCCCTCCCAGAGGCCTGCAACTTAGCCAGCTGCTAGCAGTAGGATGGAGGTAAGTTTCTATTTCTGATTTTTCTCTGTATATAAACATGCATGCGTTGGCAGCAAAAGGCGGTGATCAAGTTCAGCAAATTTAACCCATTCCATATCCAATCTCACCCACCCAAACCAAAAATTTTACATTCTGTTCTAATCCTCAGAATTTTCTTTATAAGAAAAAGAAAAAAAGAAACTTCTGGCTAGTCATTTCATTGCATCCATACTTTTTTTTTTTTTTTGGAATACGTATTAGGTATGCACACGTCCGTTTTATGGTCCACGTGACTAATCCTGCATCCCTTAAAGTTAACCCCACAATTTCAAAGGGAGGGTAAATTCAGGAGTCCAGGGGCGAAAACGAGCTCGATAGAATTTGAACACCTGACCTCGTGAAAGATACTCCCGTAACTCACACTATCACCTGAACCACACCCTGTGAGTTCGTTGCATCCATACTTGACCAAATCTTAGCGGGGGAGAGAGAGAGAGATGCACATGGAATGACGACAACCACATGCATGCATCACAGATTCTGTGTATATGGTCATGGCTTTTGCATGTGAGAGTAACTTGTAGAGAAGAAAAAAAAAAAAAAATAGAATTCGAGAAAGGAACGCTAGCTGGCTGCCTATGACAGCCGGAGGGCCCTACTATAGCTAGCTTGCTCCTATTCCCATAATTCCACAACATAGTACATACAGAACAGCTGTCGTCTCCTCCCTCTGTCGTCGACTCTCACCCACTCTAATTAGGTCCTCCCTAATCATGCATACACTCTTTCTATTTACTGTGTCATCCACTGACCATCTTCTAGATACCCTACATTGAGGGCGCTGTGATATTTTTAACGACTACTCTTATCTCTCAAATGTTTATTTATTTATTTGTAATTGCAAAATTAATGTATGATTATTATTTGAGAAATATTTCAGTTACTAAAGAGTTATTTAGTGTCAGTGTCAAAAACTGTAACAAGAAAATTAAAAAACTAGATATAGAAATTTAAAATTAGAAACCATGAACCAATCATTTTATTTAATTGTTATACTTTTAAAATTTTCTTTCCAAAAAAATTAATTAAACATGACAAGTGAAAAATAATAGAAATGTTTTCTCAATTGACTTTATCATTATTATTTTACAAAATAACATATATTTTTATTTCAATTATATTTAAGTTCATACCATCATTTTATTTTTATTTTAAAAGTGTATAAAATTAATGATCTAATCCAAATGACAGTTAAAACAATAGGAAAACATAAAATCTAATTTTTAATTTTTTTTACAAACAGCATAAAATCGATATAAAAATAGAAAATTGACAAAGTAAACAAACACATTTTTATAATCTACTTCTTCACTGTGTAGAAATAAAAATATAAAAAAAAAAGAAAGCAACAATGATGCCAAATAGATTCTAAAATTTTGAAAATATGTGACTCAAGTTTTAAGTTTTAACCTTTAACAAAGTAAAACAAAAAAAAGTTATGAGAGATATGAGATTCAGTCAACTCAAAAATTTAGAAAAAATTAGTTTATTCCCGATCTACGTTGATTCAAGTTTAGAGTTTTGCTTGAACCAATTGTGGCATCAGCCATTTGGAGCTTCCGTTTGGTGCTAGCAAAACGGAACCTTGAATCTAGTAGAATGAGAATTGGGCAATGAGAATGAGAATTTTACTTGGATTAATTCTTTTATGTAAAATTGGGAGCCCATATATTAAAAATCTGGCAGCCCATATATTCAAACATGCATAAATATATTTAATAATCCAATTAAATATGTAAGTGGCCCAAAGCCAAGAACCTTGAATCTCTTTTTCCAAAATTATGTCACTTTACTGAACAATTGATCATACCTTTTGTTCAATTCACAACTAAATCAATTTACTCCCCAAAATACTAGTAGAATCCATTCGTAAGTATCGAAGTTACTACAAATTAAAAATTTACATCTTTCAAAAAATAAACACCTAGCAATCACTTTACATCTCGGGTAGCGAGATTCACGATTTTAGAATCATGATAGTAAAAACATAAAATCCCATAAATCCAGAAAAATTCATATAAATTTTATTTAGGAATCATATATTACATTATTATTATTTTTTTGAATTCCATAAAAAATGTTGTGAACACAAATTTTTATACGAAACAATTAAGAGATCGTAAGGGGTTAATGGAAACAATCTTTATCATGCAAGGAAGATCACAATAATTCCAACATGGTTATGATACCACATGTAAAAAATCTATATTCTGCTATTAGCTAAACACAGGATCTTTATCATCATGATATTCACATACGTGTATAATCTATAATGCGAAAAACGTAAAATATATATACCGGGATCGTTCATGACGTATACAAACTGATAAGAACCGTTTCTCTCGCTTAACCCCGATCTCTTTCTGTATATGAGCAGATGTATGAGAGTAACCTGATGAATAGAGAACAAAGGTAGAGAGAGAGGACAATTCATGTATTTCTTTTCTTTAGATCATTCCTTAAACATACAAGAGTGAATTTCTCCTTTACAACTACTTCTCATAACAATAGTTATATAGAAAATCTTTTTATCTTACAACCATTAATCTCACAATATAAGACTTTTCATTATCCATAAATAACCTATTTCATTTCCTCATCACTTATTATATAGAGCGCTTAATTAAATTATGGGTTATTCACGTGGGATATCTCCTTTGGATATAATCCAAGCTGAATGGTTCCTTGATTGTATTACTAGTCAGCTTTTCTCTGCAGCAGAGAGAGGAAAGGACGACCGCGAGGCCGTAACGCACAAGTCAAGAAAAAAAAAAAACGAAGTAAACTCTACCCGGTGAAGACGCGGGGTGAGTGCGGCCCAGCAAGCTAGTGGCTATTTTTATAATCTATCTATTTTAGTTAGTTAGTTAGTTGGAGACTTGGCCGCCTGCAGAAGCTATAGCACTTGCATGGTAATTGTCTTGCGGTTTCTTAATTGGGTATGCATGTGGGACAACGACGATGAACGACGACGACGACGACGACCGCTAACTCCGGGCAAGGGACCCATAATAATTTTATATTTTTATATTTGCTTTCTCCTTCCTTTCCAGTTCTATATAAATATGGCTTAGCACAGGACCATCGATTGATTATTAATTCCCTCCCAGAGGCCTGCGACTTAGCCAGCTGCTAGCAGTAGGATGAAGGTAAGTTTATATATATCAATAATTTTTGAAAGGTTAATTATTTAATTCCACATGTATAGATAGGTAGCTTAATTAGTTAATTTGCTCAATTGATTACCTTTCTATTTCTGATTTTTCTCTGTATATATACATGCATGCGTTGGCAGCAAAAGGCGGTGATCAAGTTATGCGTGACTTCCAATTGCAAAACCAGGCCAAAAGCCCTGAAGATTGCAGTTTCCATGTGTGGTAATTATATTAATTTAATATATATATATATATATATATTAAAAAAGTTATATTAAAATATGCATTTTTGCTTGTCTTTTTTTATACTTATTCAATTAACTCGTAAAAAAGTTAAATTAATAAATTGTGAAACAACTAGCATCCTTAATTAATCATTAGTGCGGTAGCCCAGCTCTTCTATATGTATATATATATACTCTACAACTAAGTAGCATCTAGGTGGCAAAGCCTTGAGTAGCTTAGCAACTGAGAAACTCTTATGGGCATATTTATTTAATTTCAATAAAGATATTCAATTAAAAAAAATATTTATTTAACTTTTATTTTAAATATATACTTAAAATATTATTGAATTTTAATTGAATTATTATATTGAGCCAATGATCAGTCAAGTACCGATGTATTGATCTAATGACCTAGTAATCCTTTGCAGTAATTCAATATCTAGCTTAGTTTTAGTAATATTAATATGAATCAATCTTTAGTTCTGTTTTAATTAATATGTGATGCTAAATGTATATATGCATGTACAGGCATTGAATCTGCGGCTTTGGAGGGGGACAATAAGGATCAAATTGTTGTTGTTGGCAATGGAATTGATATAGCCAGCTTAACATCCACAATGAAAAAGAAATTAGGGTTTGCAGAAATAGTGAGCGTGACTCCAATTGAGCAAAAGGAAAAGGAAAAGGAGAAGGAGGAGGGGAAGGAGAAAGAGAAAGAGAAAGAGAAAGAGAAAGAAAGCAACCAAGGGACAATACAAGCCATGGTTTGGCCTACTTACAACAATCCGCAATATTATCCTTGTGAACTTCAGAGTTATGACAATAATTATAACCACCAATGTGGCACTTGCGCCATCTTGTGAGAACCTACTTTCCAAAGAAAAAATGAAACGATAACAAAAGGAATAACCTAAGTAGAGATTGATGAGTTCTTTTTACTTCCCTTTAACTGTTACTTGTTATTTAAGAATTTTTTGTTTTTTTTTGTTTTTTTTTTTTTCCATTTTCTACTATACCAAGTGATCCATGATAGTCTAAAATGGTAAAGTGGGGTCTAACCACGATTTTGACCTTGTTCACAAAAATTAAGGCCAAATTTCTATCATTTTGGGCTTTTCCTCTCTTTTTGTCAATTCTAACGACATTGAGTGATTTATGACAATTTAAAAGTGATAGGAAGAAGTCTAATAGTGATTTTGATCTCAAACATGCAAATCAAGATAAAATCTGTCATTTAGGGTTTTCTACTCTCTTTTTGCTAATTCTAAGTACATCAGATGATCCCAAGTAGTTCGAAATAGTAAGAAGAGATATCACAATGATTTTGGTCTTGAGCATGCTAATCATGATAAAAGTCATTTCATTTCTATCTTTTTAGTTGATATTTTATCAATTATGATTGCACTGAGTGATTTGGAGTAGTCTGAAATGGGAAAAAAAAAAGTTTAATAATGATTTTTACTCCACACACAAAAATCAAGGCAAAAGTCTATCATTTCGGGCTTTTCTAATATTCGACTACCGATCCCGACTGTATCAGGTGATTTGCAACATTTCCAAATGATAAGAAAGTGTTCAAAAGTGATTTTACCCTTTTACACAAAAATCAAGGAAAAAGATCTATCATTTTTTACTTTTTGGTTAAGTTTTTGTCAATTCTGACTATTCAGGGTGGTTCGGAAAAACTCAAAATAGTAAGAAGAGGTCAAACTATAATTTTGAATTTTTGGATGAAAATTGAGGTGAAATTTTGACCTATTGTAATTTTCAGACATTTTTAGACACTTTTAAATTTTCAGTCATTTTTTATGGACCCTACGTACTCTTTTCATTATTTTAATAAATTTAAAAATTTTCAAAATAATAATAATACAATAATATAATATAAATTATTAAAAAATATAATATTAAAATAAATTAATTTATAGCACTAAAATGAGTATTGAATATTTTCTTTAATTAATGCTCAAGATGTACCTAATATTTTCTTGATTACTAGATCCTTTCAATAAGCAAAATAAGTTTAAGGTTGGGAATGCATTGTTTGGTTAATTGAATAATCACTCCTCAATAAGTGAATTGAATTTTCAATTTGTCAAAAAATTTGAATCGAAATATGTGACCTCCTTGCCCCGCTACTTAAGAATCTAGAGGTAATCTTTGGATGTTGTCATGTTTGGGAAGATTACCAAGATCAGGTTTATGGGTGGATTCTAACAAACTGAAATTGGACCATTTTAAATGGTTATCCGATCGCAAAATCTAGTTAATAGGTTTATGAACCAATATATAAGAGTTAACTAAACCAATTGGGCTTAATTTTCAAATTTAAAACCCTACAAACTAATATTTGTCGCGATGCCCCAGAGCGAGGGTCTCGAGGGCCACGAGAGAATGCGATATATTGTTGGCTTTTTGAGTCCAATCTTTATTTTGATGCTGACAAACACAAGTGTCTCTTATGTGTGTGTTTTAGTACTGAACAGGTATAATTTAGTTCATACATAAGATCAAGGGAACATGGAAGCCAAGGTAGGTCTTAAAGTTCATATTTGGCGTATTCCATGAAGTTAAAGAGCAAAGAAGAAAGAAGAAGACATTTTTGTTTTTATTTGTAATGCATTTAAGTATTTATTACTTTGGTCTGTGATAATGTATGCGTCTACATGATATGAATTGAGTTCAGCAGACCGAACTTCAGACTAGGCACTCGAATCGCAGACATAATGGGAATTGCCTTTGGTCAACCAACCGAGCCTTAACTCGGGCGTCTGAACTTTGAAAAACTTTTTTTTTGGTTGAGTCTGTTCGAGCGACCAAACCTCAGCTCGAGCACCCGAAACTCTCGGGTTGTTTTTATTTTTACCTCGGTAATTTGGGGTTAAACTGGGTTAATTTATTAAACTCATTTAAAAACTTTTTTAATAATACCCAGTGTGTCCCCAATGGTCAAAAATTTTCCTGTCTATATATATCCCTTTCATAACTCAAATTAGCAACTTTGATTAGCCCATTTTCTTTCTAATTTTTATCCTAAACAAAGTTTCCCCAAAAATATTTTTATTGCAAAAACTCTTTCATTGGGGCAAATCTTTTACTCTCTAAATCTCTCTTTATTATTATTTAGAAAATCTTTCAAAGAGAGCATATATTTTATTTGGGCTTTTACTTGTTTTGATTTGCACATAAATTTTCAAATGCATGTTTTTCTATCTTGTGCAAAATCATTTGAAACCAAAACCCTATGTTCTCTGGTTTGTTCTTGAAAAATATTTTTTGGAGAAAATTTTTTGTTAAGGTTTCAATATATTTACACACCCTTACTCTACTGAGCATATTTTCATATCATACTAGAGTGTTTGTATAGAGCTTTGAACGTGTACATTTCTACTTGTATTTAGAAGCATTTTATCATGTACAAAAATATGTTTTATTGTATGGTTGAGTTCAGTCTGTTAATTGAACTGGAGAGTCTCATCCCCGTAAGTGAGACTAGTTCGGTTCAGCCTAATAATTGAGTTGGGGTTTTCCTCGGCCCCTAAGGAGAGGATGTAAATGGTTTCTGTTCAACCCGTAAGTGAGCAGGTATAGTGGAATCCTTAGTTGGTATGTCCAAGGCGGGGACGTAGGCTGGTTTGGCCGAACCTCGATAAAAAATATCGTGTGTTGCTCTCTCCCTATCTCATTTGATTACTGAACTTTAATTTTCACACTTTATTTTCCAAATGTGTATATCTGTGCATTTATAGTTATACTCATTTGCATGCACATTTGATTTAAATAAGATACTGTACACGTATATGTTTGCCTTCAGTGTTAAAATCATTTTACATACATATGTATATGTTGAATGGGATATGATACGTGGTGAATCAACGAAACATTTAAATTAGTCGAAAAGTTTTTAAAACTCAATTCACCCTCCTCTCTTGGAATCACACCAAAGTCAACATATATGATATTGAAAATTTTGATTTGGAGTCACCACTAACCTATTATTTGTCTAGGTGTGGTTAGAACAACTAATTACTACTCATTTGATTGGTCATTAAGCTAAACCTAAACCAAAGAACTAGTAATCTAGGTCTACTTTTATCAAAATCGGGATTGAAAGTTCAGTTTTGTGAGAGGAAGGTATTTGCACCCCCTACGTACCCATTCGATGAATAGTATCTAATTAATCATGAATTATTTCCCAAATTGAATTTAATAAACTTTAATTAACTCATTTGGAAATAAACAAGCAAAATAAATAAATAAATATTGAATAAATTAGTAGGAAGTTAAAAATCTCAGTGTGATTTAGGAATGTCTAATAAAACCTTCAAATGAGGGGATCTTGTTAGATAAACCCCTCCTCAGTGCTAATACAAGTGAGGTCTAAAATATCTCATTGTCATTTTTTAAATCACAGGTACCCACCCGAGCCAAGAAATTGAACAAAATAAAAATCAGGGAATTGGGAACCAAAGAGTTTTTAGAAGTATCTCAATTTATCCAACATTTATAAAAATTTTCTAAGATTTTTCAATTTTTTTAGAATAAACTTTCTAAGACACACCTAAAATAAGACCTCAAGAGACCTTAAAAAATCCCACATAGCAGCCCCATGTTGCTGCCTAGATAAACCTACTAAGACCCTTAAAATAAGACATTAAGAGACCCTATAAAAACCCCCACACAGCAGCCCTATGCTGGTGCCTAGATAAAGCTACTAACTCTTAAAATAAGGCCTTAAGAGACCCTAAAAAAAAAAACTCAACATAGCAGCCCCAAAATAGCCCTAATTTGTAGGACATAGTGGCTCCAAATTAGTGCCAAAATAGCCCTAATTTGTAGCACATAGCATACTCAAAATAGACATAATTTGCGGCACACAACAGCCCCAAAATAGCCCTAATTTATGGCACATGGCAACCCCAAAATAATCCTAATTTGCAGCACACAATAACCCTAAAACAACCCAAAAATAGCCCTAATTTGCAGCACACAATAGCCCTAAAACATCCCCAAAATAGTCCTAATTTGTAGCACACAGCAGTCCCAAAATAGCCCTAATTTGTAGCACATAACATACCCAAAACAACCATAATTTGCGACACACAAAAACCCCAAAACAACCCTAATTTACGGCACACAGCAACCCAAAAATAGCCCTAACTTGCAGCCATCGGAAGAGTTAAGGTTTTTTATTTATAGATTTAGTTTGCTAAGCTAACATCTAAATCATACGACCTTAGAATACTGGTATAACGTTTTTCCTTAAGACAGTATAAGAACCTAGTCAAGCATCTATTTTGTGCATATAGTCCCATGATTTAGAGAGTCTGTGCCATAAATGCATGATCATTCAGGAAAAAACTCTCTCTCTCTCTCTCTCTCTCTCTCTCTCTCTCTCTCTCTCTCTCTCTCTCTCTCTCTCTCTCTCTCTCTCTCTCTCTCTCTCTCTCTCTCTCTCTCAGCATCTAGATAAATCAAAATGGAAAATCTTCAACAAAAGACACATTTTGCGATTTGCAAAGCATTCAGGCCCAAGGTATTAAGTTGGGTTTCCACAAGATTCCCTTCAAATGAGTATTTGGAAGGCAAAAAGAGATTAGATCATGGATACGTCAAAGAGAGAAGCATGCATACTCATCATACAACATGCATACATATCCTAGCATCCTAAGTAGGAGCATGGATACTCATTATACAACAGGCATGCATACATAACATTGCATCATTCATTCATACCCATTTTGTTGTATAGTCTTGGTACATCCTTTGTTAAACCTGAAACCAGGGCCTCAGCTCTCAGATAAAAAATGGTGTTGCCTACTTTGAAACTACGACATCGACCTTCAAATCCAAAAATTGAGATTGTCTACTTTGAAATTTGGGCAGCCACCTTTAGATCCAAGATGAGTTATCTACCTCAAGATTGGGGCACAAGCCTTCAATTCCACATTGTGTTGTCCACCTTGAAACTGGGATATTAGCCCTCAATTTCTGAAATTTGAATTGTCAATTCATTTTAAAAATGGGGCACCAATTTTTAGTACAAAAATGATGTTGCCTACTTTGAAACTAGGGCATTGGACCTTTTCCCCTTGTCCTGATTAACCCAGTTATGCAAGTGACTTTATTCAAATAAACCCTTCGAGGTCTCCCGCGAAGTCGACCCTTCGGGTTTTCTTGCGAAGTAAACCCTTCGGGGTCTCCTGTGAAGTCAAGTTTCCAGGATTTCCTACTAAGTTAACCCTCCGGGGTTTCATACAAAGTCAACCCTTCAAGGTCCTGCAAAGTCAACCCTTCGAGGTCTCCCGTGAAGTCAACCCTTCGGAGTCTCCCGCAAAGTCCACCCTTTTGGGTCTCCCACAAAGTCAAACCTTTTGGGTCTCCAGCAAAGTCAAACCTTTGGGGTCTCTTGCAAAATCAACCCTTTGGGGTTTCCTCCAAAGTCAACCATTCGAGGTCTCCTGTAAAATCAACCCTCTGGGGTTTCCTACAAAGTCAACCCTTCGAGGTCTTCTGCAAAATCAACCCTTCGGGGTTTCATGCAAAGTCAACCCTTTAGGGTCTCTCATGAGGTCAACCCTTTGGGGTTTCCTGCAAAGTTCATCCTTCGGGGTTTCCTACAAAGTCTTTTTTGGGGTGTCCTATAAAATCAACCCTTTGGGGTTTTCTTGCAAAGTCCACTAACCACTAACATCCTAGCGAAGTCCACTAACCAGTAACATGTAGAGACTTAAAGAATTATAGTATTTAAATAGTGAAATAAAAAAAAGGAAAGGAAAATTCCAAAAAGGACTCATCGACGAGTATTCTTCTAGGGATCGTCGATGTGGACACGTGTCTCGTTGAGGAGAATTTACCAAGATGGGGTTTTGCAGAGCTTGAAGTTTGTCAACGAGGGATTCGTGTTTGGCGATGAACTCCCTTTATGGACTTATTGACGAGGTGACGTGTCTTGTCGACAAATCCAGGGTTATAAGCAAGCCTAAATCGTATTTTTCAGCAAGAAATTGAACAGGAAATTTTCTCTCTCTCTCTAAAAACTGACCCTCTCCCCTTCTCTCTACGATTCCGGCTTCGTTTTTCACCCGTTCGATGATTGGAAGCCACCACGCTATTCCTGGGAAGATTTTCTTCAAGTTTATTGGAGTACATCGTTGGTTAGACTAACTTGGACACCATCCCAAATTTGGGTAAGTTGAATAATTGGGTATTTTCAGTTGTATCATGCTTATTTGAGTTTAGATTTTAAGTTATATGGGAATATATTGGTGTTTTATGGAATAAAATTAGGATGTTATGATTTCAAGACTAGGGTGTTTTTGGGACCCTGCAGGCATGGGTTAAGGACCCAGCGAATAGTTTCAGGAGCTCAGGTAAATTACAATTTAGAAAATTTATGAGTATATAGGTTTGGGGAAATATAGTTGATTTATTGGAAATATGCATATGTATATTATTTCAGGATTTCGGGGATAGTATGCCGTGAGCGCGAGGATTAAGTTGGAGGCGAGCCACCCAGCCAGTTAGGTAAGGGAAATATGCTATGTTAGGAAATTCAAAAATATTATTAGAAAAATTATAGTATGTTGACTCTATGAGTCCAATCTTGTTTTGATAATGACAAATCACTTGGTATTTGATATGTGCATTGAGTTTGTGTATAGGACCTATATTAATCATGCACGGAAAGATAACAAGTTATGGATGCATTCAAGTAAAGCCTACAAATCATGGAAAGCATCTTGGAACTTAAAGAGTATGAGAAAGAGTATGAGAATCAAGATGCAAGCGGCAAAGTTCAAGAAACTCTTGGGAATGGGTATTTAGAGCTTATGTATTTACATTGGCATATGATTTATTTTGAAGCTCATTATAACTTAGAATAGTTTTAAGACTCATGCATTTCATGCACATCATTAGGAAACTCTCATGGACCTTGAAATGCTTTCAAATTCATGAAAAATATATTTTATGAAAGACCCAAGAAAAGAAGCCAAGCAAATTTTTAGTTAGAAATGAAAATTTGAGAGAATGGTGAGTTCGGTCGCCTGAACTCAAACCTCGGTAGCCTGAAGAATTTCTTCAGTTGCCTGAAGATTAAGTTTAGCCGCTTGAAGAATTAAATGGAGAAGATAGAACCTAGCCTAGGCTCTTCGGTTGCCTGACCTTGGAACCTCAAGCGCCTGAAGTTGACACTTCAGGAGCCTGAAGTCAAGTTCGGTTGCCTGAACTCGCGGGAAAGCCTAAAAATCAGCTCTTTGTTAAAAAGACACGCGAAGTATATTATTGATCCAATGGTTGAGATTAATTCTAAGGGTAATATAATATATATTATGAATATCTAAACCCTAGAACATAGGCTAAGGGACACAACAAGAAATACATACTTCTCATTGCAAGATTTGAACCCTAGAGCCGGTTTTTTGCACTTCAATCTTCTTCCATTTTTGTTTGGGAAAATCTCTACTGAAATCAAAAGAGCATTCATTCATCCAACTAAACTTTGATCCAGTATTAAGGTTTGATATGTCAAGTTATCATTTTTTTCAAGAATCTCTCATCTCTTTACTTGTTCATCGTTAGAAAGAAGTTTTGATCTTGAGTGTGTATTCACATATAAAAACTGAATTTCAGGAAGATCATGTTTTGAGAAAATCTTGTTAGCTTGGTTGATTGATTTGAACTTCAAGAAGTAGATAAACACATATTCATATATATTGTTCATTGAGCTTCTTATGGAAAAACCTATTTTGATTAAATACGAATTTGTGTGTTAACACATAGCATACATCAAACGATTGTATCGTTTTTCATACATTCTTGAGCTTCAAGTTTTATCATATGTTAATGTACTAGGAAATTGAATTGTACTCACAAGCTCTTGTTTAGAAGCATTTTTTTGAGTGTTATTTTCAGATTTTATTGTAAACACGGTTCGAGTTGTGAACCAGGTGTGAGAAGGAAGCTGTACCTCTTGTGAGCAGCGGATAAAGAGGGAGCTGTACCTCTTGTAAGCAGCGGTTTGTAAGGGAAGTTACATCCCACTTTAAGGAGCAGGGTTATTAGTGAATCCTTGAGTGGTTGCTTAAGGCGAGGACGTAGGCCAAGTCGGCTGAACCTCGTAAAATCGCGTTTGTCAGCTCTCTCCCTTACTATTTATTTTTCACATTGTATTTAAATTGAGGATATTGCATGCATAGATAGGATTGCCACACTCACACAAAATTGAGCAACTAGAAGCATTTGGTGAACTTATAAGAAGTGTGTGAAAGAAAAACTAAGTGGTTTAAATTTTTTTTTAATATCCAATTCACCCCCTTCTTGGGACTACACCTTAATCAACATAGTATTTATTTATTAAGGTATAGAGTATAAAATTATACAGTTTTATAGATTTCAGAATATGAGTTGTATTAATTGTGTGGCCTGAGTAGATATCTGTCTAATATAGAATTTATCTAATTTTTCAAAATATCATGATTTACAGTGTGTGTGTGTATATATATATATATATATATATATAGACAGACACATATATTTGCCAGACAGATTTTTAATAGATAGATATTATAGATATTTTACAGACCAATATTTTACAGTAATTACAAAATGTCATGCTTTCCAAAACCATAACACTCAGACATTACAGATTATTCAGTCAAATATTACAATAAGACATACAGTTATAACAGTCAGATACTACAGTTATTTTATTAAGATATTATAGTATTTTCATATTAGATTTATAGCGTTATGGTTATTTTGGAAACATGATGAAAATAGTAGGATAATTTTAGAAATAGTATATACAGTATTAGGTCCCTGATGAATTATTTCAGAAAGATTCAGTTAGCAGAGCACAGTATCGTTGTTATTTTCAGATCAGAGTACAACGACATATCTCAGATAGTATGTAGATACCGTCAACCGTGCCTATGTAGAGTTTGCAGTCTCCATAGTACTCTAGGTTGAGGAGGCCAATTTGACGAGGTAGTTACCAGCTCTGTGCCTAGGAGAGGACACAGTTTGGCTGGGCTAAGGATTGGTAGTGTTACAGTTGACTTACCTAGTAGGCCAACTAGGATTAAGTCCCACCTATGGGCTGCACAACCCTGTCATAGGAGGTTAAATCATGACGTACAATTTTCTAGGGTAAAATCTCAGTTATGTATATGTATACAGATTTACAGAATTTCAGCAAATATAGTATGATACTAGAAGTATGAAAAGTAGAAAACTCAGATGTTAAATAAACTATGTTAAATGTGAGATATACCATATATTGATTTACCAGCTTATTACAGTTTCAGATATTGTCATTATAATATTTATGCAACTCAATCGCCACACACTAGTAATAGCATATTTTCACTTACTGAGCATTGTCTCATCCCAGTGATTTAACATTTTCCAGGTATTCCATTTAGGCTAGTAGATCAGGCTGCAAGATGGAGAGATCTTTTGTACTGCCTTGTTATAGGGTAAGTGTAATCAGGGGATTGCATTTTTTAGTAGTAGATACTGGGATGATGTGTAAAAACGTATGTAAGGTTTGGAAATTCTGAATTTTGGTATTGTAAATATGGATGTATGATTTTATGATTTTCACTGTGTAGGTGTGTCGGTTTATGTATAGGGATACCTCAGTGCCATCTGGGCCCTAGGATGATTATAGTAGGTATTATTGGGGTATCATAGTAAATTAAATTTTATATGGAAAAAAAATGGTGTAATTTTTGGGTCATTACAGTTTGGTATCAGAGCCTAGATTGCTAGGTTCTGCGGACTCTAGAGTACAGTGGAAAACAATACTAGAATATAGTAATGGAATATTAAGAAAAGTGGAATAGGATAATAGTGAGTTAATGTTGGGAATTAGGATGGGAATTTAGGGTTTTGTTCTGCGGTTTAGAGATAGAGTTTCAGGGTGGTTTCTGTATTTTTTCTGGGATGACGATTTCAGGAAAATCATAATAAACTATCGACGATTTTTATTTCCATATGGTAGGGCCAGACCCTAAATTAGTGATAAGAGGTAAGGAGTATTTTAGTTAGTATAGTATTGTAAGGTTCAGATTCTCAGAATAATTTGGTAATATTGTAAGATGGACCTAGGAGGTAGTAGCGCTCATGCTAGTGGCGAGGACGGAGTAGGGCCTTTTGGTGCAGGAGGTGGGGATTTAGATGCTATGTTATGTAGTGTGGCTCAGCAGGTCATGACTGAGATTGCCTAGAGCTTCAGGGAGCATGGTGGTCCACCACAGCTCAGGGGTGCATGATAGAAAAATTAACAAAAATGAACCCACAAGAATTTTCAAGAGCGGCTGATCCTACAATTGCGGAGAACTAGATGCAGGAGATAGAGAAAATTTTGACGGTACTTCACTGTACCGATGAGCATAGGGTCCTCTATGCCACGTATAAGCTGATAGGGGAGGTCGAGAGATGGTGGACGACCACTAGATTACTGGAGGAGTAGAGACCTGGGCCCGATTCAAGGACATATTATTTGATAGATACTATCCTGCCTCGGTCATAGAGGCTAGAGTAAAGGAGTTTCTGAGCTTGTCCTTGGGATCGGTGACTGTCCAGTAGTACACGGTGAAATTCATCGAATTGTCGCATTTTTGCCCTTATATTATTCCAGATGAAGCTAAAAAGGTCAGGATGTTCAAAAGAAATTTGAAGCGGGATATTTATAGACAGGTGGCAGTATTGAAGATACAGAACTTCTCGAAGTTAGTAGATAGGGTCGTGTTAGTAGAGGGGAGTGAGCAGGAAGATGTGGGAGTACTGAGCCAGAGGAAGAGGGCTGCGCCATCGAGCCTAGCCGGGGCCCATGGAGAGGAGGTAGAGCTGGTGAGGGACAGAGACAAGTGACAGGACATAGTGGGTATTAGGGTGGATAGTCTTATCCCACCCGCCCCCGATGTGGACGGAGACATCTAGGTGAGTGCCGGCTGGGGGAGAATGTCTGTTATCATTGTGGGAGGCCCACTCATATAGCTCGATCATGTCAAGGACCGCCGATTTATGCACCAAATCCCAAATCTAACCGAGGTGGTCAATAGGCGCCCCATAGAGGCCAGCAGAGGAATACAGTGTCGGCGAGAGTCTATGTATTGACGTTGGGAGACACCGAGACTGTTAGAGATGTAGTCATAGGTACACTTACTGTATTATCATATAAAGTTATTGTTTTGTTTGACACAGGTGCCACCCATTCCTTTATATTGACATGGTATGTTAAAGTAACTGGGGTAGAGGCACACTTATTAGATGTTGAGCTGTTTGTAGTCGCGCCAATAGGATCTATGGTGAGGTGTAGGAAGGTACTTCAGAACTTTATAGTAAGCATTCAGGAGAAAGTACTACCAGCTGATCTCGTGGTACTAGATATGCAGGGATTTGATGTAATATTGGGTATGGATTGACTGACAACTAATCACGCCAGCATAGATTGCTATAAAAAAGAAGTGATTTTCAGACCCTCGAATAAGCAAGAATACAGATTTGTGGGTTCATGTGTGCGTGCCTTGCCACATCTAGTATTAGATATTCAGGTGAGGAGACTGCTATAGGGTGGTTTCCAGGTATATGTTGCCTACATAAAGGAATTACCAAAAAAAGGACTAAAACAAGATGATATTTCAGTAGTTAGAAAATTTCCAAATGTTTTTTCGAAAGAATTGCCTGGCTTACCACTACATCGAGAGATTGAATTTACCGTGAATTTACTACCAGGGTTGGCACCGGTATCTAAAGCACCATATCGTATGGCTCTAGTCGAATTGAAGGAATTAAAAGATCAGTTACAAGAGTTGCTGGGTAAAGGATTTATCAGGCCCAATGTGTCACCATGGGGTGCCCAGTCCTGTTTGTGAAAAATAAAGATGGGACCATGAGGTTGTGCATAGATTATAGGGAGATAAACAAATTAACAGTTAAGAATAGATATCCTCTTCTCAGGATTTATGACTTATTTGATAAGCTCCAAGGGGCCCAGGTTTACTCTAAAATTAACTTGCGGTCGGGTTATCATCAGGTGAAAGTCAAAGCAGAGGATATTTCGAAAACAACATTCTGAACCAGATACTGGCATTATGAATTTTTGGTGATGCCGTTTGGGTTGACTAATGCACCAGCAATATTATGAATTTAATGAATCGGGTGTTCCATCAGTACGTGGACCATTTTGTTGTGGTTTTCATTGATGATATACTAGTCTACTCGAGAAGTTTTGAGGAGCACGAGCATTATCTGAGGCTAGTGTTGCAGATATTGAGAGAAAGAAAGCTGTACAAAAAATTCAAGAAATGTGAATTTTGGTTAAGGTAGGTTACTTTCCTCGGGCATGTGATCTCTGAGGATGATATATTGGATGACTTGAGTAAGATAGAGGCAGTGGTGAGTTGGGAAAGGCCAGGAAATGTCCAGGAGGTCAAGAGTTTTCTAGGTTTGGTATGCTACTACCAACGCTTCGTTGATGGTTTCTCTAGATTATCAAGTCCACTAACATGAATCACGAGGAAAAATATGAAGTTTAATTGGACCAATGATTATAAGCAAAGCTTCCAGGAGTTAAAGCAGGAGTTGGTTTCAGTACCGGTACTGGCTATTCCATCAGGGGAGGATGGATTTGTGATATACAGTGATTCATCTTTGAAGGGTCTTGGACGTGTGTTAATGCAGCATGGAAGAGTCATTGCCTACGCATCTAGACAGTTTAAAGAATACAAGAAAAACTATCATATGCATGATTTAGAATTAGCTATAGTGGATTATGCTTTAAAAATCTGGAGGCATTATCTATATGGTGGGAAATACAAAATCTTCATGGACCACAAAAGTCTGAAGTATTTCTTTGCTCAGAAAGAGCTGAATATGAGACAAAGAAGATGGCTGGAACTCATTAAAGATTATGATTGCACTAATAGTTACCACCTAGGGAAAACGAATGTTGTAGCAGATGCTTTGAGCAGGAAATCAATGGGACCAGCACTGGAAGCCATGGAGGTTCAGCATCCAATCTTGATGGATCTGGAGAGACTTGAGGTAGAGTTGGAAGAGACTAATCCTTAGGCATTTATTGCCAGCGTAGTTGTGCAGCCTACACTATATGAAATGATTAAAGCCGCTCAGAGAGATGACGCAGAATTAGAAAAAATAATAGTCAGAGTATAAGATGATCAGGGAGAGGAGTTCAATATCTTTGATGATGGAGCTTTGACGTTTCACACTAGATTGTGTGTGCCTGCAGATGATGATATTAGAAGAAAGATTCTAGAGGAGGCTCACGAGTCTTTATACACGGTTCATTCTGGTAGTACTAAAATGTATAGAGATTAGCGAGAGTATTTCTGGTGGAGTGGCATGAAGAGGGAGATTGCTGAATTTGTGCAGCAGTGTTTGACATGCCAGTAGGTTAAAGCTAAGCACTAGAGATCGACAGGGTAGTTACAACCACTTTTCATCCCTCAGTAGAAGTGAGACCACATATCCATAGACTTTGTCACTGGGCTACCACCAGCACCGCATGGTCAGAATGCCATTTGGGTAGTTATTGATCGGCTAACAAAGACAGCTCATTTTTACCCATTAAAGTTAGCTACCCTATGATTAGATTGACAGAGATTTACATTCAAGAGATTGTTCGACCCCATGGAGTGCTAGCATCTATAGTCTTGGGCTGTGATCCACGTTTTACATCACGGTTTTGGAAGAGCTTGCTAGAGGCTCTTGGGTCTCAGTTAGCTTTCGGAACTGCTTTCCATCCTCAGATAGATAATAAGATAAAGAGAACGATTCAGGTACTTGAGGATATGCTGCAAGCGTGTGTATTGGATTTTGGGGGTAGCTAGACCCAGTATTTGCCGCTGGTTGAATTTTCTTATAATAACAGTTATCAGTCCAACATCGGTATGGCACCTTACGAGGAACTTTATGGTGGGAGGTGTCGTTCTCCTTTATATTGGGATGAGCTAGGTGAGAGGCGAGTTTTGGAGCCAGAAATAGTGCAGCAGGCGTATGATAAAGTCCGAGTTATTCGACATAGGATTAGTGCAGCATAGAGTTGCCAGAAAAGCTATGTAGATACTCGCCGCCAGGAATTTTAATTTAAAGTGGGTGACCATGTGTTTCTGAAAATAGCACCACTAAAGGGAATCATGAGGTTTGGGAAGAAGAGTAAGTTAAGCCTTAGGTTTATTAGCCCTTTTGAGATACTTGAGAAGATTAGGTCAGTTGCCTATCGGCTAGCTTTACCACCAGCTTTGTATAGAATACATGACGTATTTCATGTTTCTATATTGAGAAAATACTTTCCAGATCCTTCCCATGTCATCAGTTATGCAGAATTAGAATTCAGTGATGCTCTAACTTGTGAGGAAGCTCCAGTACATATCTTAGATAGGAAGGAACAGGAATTGCGTACTAAGAAAATTCAATTCGTAGAAGTCCTATGGAGAAATCATGCCATAAAGGAAGTTTCTTAGGAACTTGAAGAGGAAATCAGACATAAATACCCATACCTGTTTAATGGGGTACATTAGTAATTTGTAAAGTTCAAGTAATGATAGTTTTTATTTTGTTTAGTATAGGGTAACGAATGTATAGTTGTATTTTAGATTATAGGATAGGTAATGTTTTGGTTTTGGGAGAATTTTCTTTTATAAGTATATTTGTAATCTCCCAGGACCTTGAGTGTAACCATGGTATTCCTCTGCCATAAGTAAGGGTAAGTAATAAAATAAGTATCCTATTTTCTTTAATGGATGATGTTCAATACAGATAGAAAATTTCGAGGACAAAATTTTATAAAGAGGGGAGAATATAGAAAACTGAAGAATTATAGTAATTAAATAGTAAAAGAAAAAAAAAAAGGAAAGGAAAATTCCACAAAGGAGTCATAGGGTCTCGTCGACAAATACAAGGATTTTGTCGATGAGTATTCTTCTAAGGATCGTCAACGTGGACACATGTCTCATCGATGAGAATTTACTAAGAGGGGGTTTTGCAGAGCCTGAAGTTCATTGATGAGGGATTTGTGTTTGGCGATAAACTCCCTTTATGGACTCATCGAAGAGGTGACGTGTCTCGTCGACGAATCCAAGGTTATAAGTATGCCTAAATCGGATTTTACATAAGAAAATGCGCAGGAAATTCTCTCTCTCTCTCTCTCTCTCTCTCTCTCTCTCTCTCTCTGTAAAAATCAACCCTCTCCCATTCTCTCTACGATTCCAGCTTTGTTTTTCACTGGTTCGACAATCGGAAGCCGCGTTAATCATGGGAAGATTCTCTTCGAGTCTGTTGGAGTAGATTGTTGGTTAGGCCAACTTGGGTACCATCCCAAAATTTGGGTAAGTTGAATAATTGAGTATTTTCAGTTGTATCAGACTTATTTGAGTTTAGATTTTAAGGTATATGGGAATAAACTAGTCTTTTGTGGAATAAAATTCAGATGTTATGATTTCAGGGTTAGGGTGTTTTTGGGACCCTGCAGGCATGGGTTAAGGACCCAGTGAATAGTTTTAGGAGCTTTTCTTTTTTTTTTTTTAAAGAAAAGAGGGCGACACCTCCATTTATTTATTAATATGCCCTCACTTTTGGCGGAAGAATACCGTGGTTACAAGGTAAAACAAAAGGGAGAGTATAAAAATACCCTCCTAAAAAAACCAACACCAACAACTAACCAAACTAGGACATGAGTGTGAGGATTAAGTTGGAGGCGAGCTGCCCAGCCAGTTAGGTAAGGGAAATATGCTATGCTAGGAAATTCAGAAATATTATTAGAAAAATTATAGTATTTGTTTATTAAGGTATAGAGTATAAAATTATACAGTTTTACAGATTTCAGAATATGAGTTGTATTAATTGTGTGGCCTGAGAAGATATTTTCCTGATATAGAATTTATGTAGTTTTTCAGAATATCTTGATTTTCAGTGTATATATTTAGATAGATATATTTACCAAACATATACTTACTAGACATATTTTTATCAGACAGATATTACAGATATTTTATAGACCAGTATTTTACAGTAATTACAGAAGTCATGCTTTCCAAAACCATAACACTCAGAAATTACAGATTATTCAGTCAGATATTACAATCAGACATATAGTTATAACAGTCAGGTACTACAATTATTTTATTTAGATATTATAGTATTTTAAGATTAGATTTGTAATATTATGGTTATTTTAGAAACATGATTAAAACAGTAGGATAATTATGGAAATAGTATATACAGTATCAGATCCCTGATGAATTGTTTCAGAAAGATTCAGTCGGCAGAGCATGGCACCGTTGCTATTTTCAGATCAGAGTACAACCACATATTTCAGATAGTATGTGGATAACGTCAAATGTGCCTATGGAGAGTTTACAGTCTCCCCAGTACTCTGGATTGAGGAGGCTAGTTTGACAAGGTAGTTATTAGTTTCGTGCTTAGAAGAGGACATAGTTTGGCCAGACTGAGGATTGGTAAAGTTACAGTAGACTTACCTGGTGGGCCAACCAGGATTAAGTCCCACCTACGGGGCCGCACAACCCTGTCATGAGGGGTTAAATCATGACCTACAGTTTTCTAGGGTAAAATCCAAGTTATGTATATACAGATTTATAGAATTTCAACAAATATAGTATGATACTAAAAGTATGAAAAGTAGAAAACTCAAATGTTACAGTTGTACTTTAAACTATGATAAATGTGAGATATACCATATATTGATTTACCAGCTTATACAGTTTCAGATATTGTCATTATAATATTTGTGCAACTTAGTCGCCACACACTAGTAATACATATTTCCACTTACTGAGCGTTGTCTCATCCCAGTGATTTAACATTTTTTAGGTGTTCCAGTTAGGTGAGCATATCAAGCTTGCAGATAGAGAGATATTTTGTACTGCCCTGTTATAGGGTAAGTGTAATCAGGGGATTGCATTTTTGAGTAGCTGATACTAGGATGATGTGTAAAAATGTGTGTATGGTTTGGAAATTCTGAATTCTGGTATTGTAAATATGGATGTATGACTTTATGTTTTTCGTTGCGTAGGTGTGTCAGTTTATGTACAGGGATACCTTAGTGTCATCTAGGCCCTGAGATGATTATAATAGGTATTACAGGGGTATCAGAGTAAATTATATTTTATATGGAAAAATGGTGTAATTTGTGGGTCGTTACATAACATCCCAGCAAAGTCCACTAACCACTAACATCCCAGCGAAGTCCACTACCACTAACATCCCAACAAAGTCCACTAACCACTAACATCCTAACAAAGTCCACTAACCCCTAACATCCCAAGAAAGCTGACTAACCACTAACATCTCAACAAAGTCCACTAACCACTAACATGCTAGCAAAATCCATTAACTACTAACAGCTCAGAAAAATCTAATGATATCCTAGAAAAATAAGGCATCCTTCTTGACCGTCAACAGCTATCCATACCTCAACCAATCAAAGCATTGCTCCAACTTGGTAAAAATAGGTGTCTTTTATTTTTATAGTCGTGTTGTTAAAAAATAACAGAGGGAAAACCTCCACTGTCATTTTAAAGCAACAAAACCTATAAAGAGGGGCAGCTATAGTCACCGTAATTTTTACCAGGTCTTCCTGATTGGTGAAGTGCATGAAGTCAAGGAATTTTGGGGCACCTGAATCATAAATTTTGAAAATAAGATCCCATCCATGGGCCTCTAAGAGAAAATTAAATGGTGAAATCCCTGACAATTGAGTTCAGTTCATAGTCCAAGTCTGCAACCATCTTATATAGATTAGGTCTACAGTTCCTTAAGTCTTGATCCAAGTTGGTAGTTATCCTTTGGTGTTTATAAAATCTCTAAATCATCTTAGACCAAGTCTATGAGTCCATTTGTTATGTTTGAATACTCAATTTACTTTTCAGTAGAGGAGTCAAGCTTCTATGTTCTTTGTGTATAGTCAAGCTTGTATTATTAACTCAACTAAATGATCAAGTCCATATTGTTAAGATTTAATTGTTATCAAGCAATTTGTAAAGTCCTGTCAATGTCTCATGTTTGGGATTGGATCTTATGATATCCCCAAATGGTCTTCTTTGTTTTGTTTCCTTAAAAGGGGATTTAAGTCGTCGTTTTTCATATGGGTCTTTTAGAAAATAGTCCTTGTACTCATTGAAATTACCTTGGAGTACTATCTTTTTGAGTCCAATATGTGACAGTTAAAAGGAAATCAACATCTTTTTTTAAAAGGGGCGCATGCCCAATATGATATAGTATACAAGAAAAGACAAGGGAAATACAAGGAAAATACAAAGAGAATACAAGGAGAATAGACTGAGAAATATAGGGAAACTACATTGCAAAATACAAGGGAAATATAAAAAGGAAAATCTGCAGAGGAGCTGAGCTGCGCCCATGTGCCAAGGAATATTCTGAGGCATCTCTAGGATCCCTACTCACCAATTCAGAAACAAATTTGAATGAATTAAAGCAGTTAAATGAAAAAAATTAAAAATCCAAAGAAGCATGCGTGAGATACCTTGACTATAATTCAGATTGGAAACAATCCTCAAAAGAATATTGCAAAAAATCAATCAAAATTTGGACTGTATCCCCTCAAATTCTTGGCCAGACTCTTCATTGAATGGAGAATCAGCCATATCGCAAGAAAGGGGGGATTGCATTGCTCTATGAAGGAAATCCAGCAATAGGATTGCTACTTAGAAGGAAAGAAGGAAGAAAGGAAAGATCAAACCTTACTGAAGTTGACCTAGGACTAACCCTATAAATAGAGGAGTCTCACACAGTCCAGGAGACACAACAATAGAGAGCACACAGACATAGTGAGAGGAGCAGGCAGATAGAAGAAAAGATGAACATAGAGAATTCAGAAGCAGTGCAAGGAGGTTCTGAAGAAATTGCAAAGTTGCAGTAATCCTAAAGACTCCAAAAGGTTGGAGTCCTCTCCTCAGAAGGCACACCCACAGGCGCCAAACTACCAACGCTCAGAAGAATACACACAACAATGTATCCTTCCCATACACAAAAGCAAACCTCCCATAAGGTTACTCCAAGACTGACACTAAACAAACTCAAAAGGAGGGCAAAGAAGGCCAGAGGAGATAGAGGCTGCAGGTAAATTTGGCTTCCCTTCCCTATTTTAATCTACTTGAATAAACTGTTGGTGCATAATTTGGTAGTAGAGGCTTGAATCCTAGTCTAAAACCAAACCTAAACCAAAAATAGAACTTGAACCAAGACAGACTTAAACAAAAACCTGAACCTAAACTCGCATCTATAGCCAAAGCCCCTCCCCCCACCAAAACCCGAACCTAAACCCCGAGCCAAGACAAACTCAAATAGAAACTTGAACTTGAACCTGCAACTGTAACCAAACCCCGACCAGAACTTGAACCTATAACCAAAAACCCCCGCCAAAACCTGAGCCTGAACCTAGAACCAATCTCCTGTAAACCAGACCCAAACAGAACCAAACAAAACCAAGCCCAAGAACCCAAGCCCACCTTCATTTTAAAACAAACCAAGCCAACAAAGAAAAAAACCCAAGAACCCAAGCCTAACCTTCATTTTAAAACAACCCAAGACCACAAAGAACCAAGCCCAATTCGTTTTTAAATAGAACCTAAGCCTAACCCTATTTTTAAAACAACCTAGACCCAACTTCGTTTTAAGCCAAGCCCACAAAGAAACAAACCTAAGAACCCAAGGCCAACCTTCACTTTAAAACAACCCAAGTCCAATTCAGTTAAAAACAAAACAACTAGGCCCAACTTATTTTTAAAACAACCCAGGCCCAATCCATTTTTAAAACAATCCCAACCCAATCCATTTTTAAAATAAACCCAACCCAACTTATTTTTAAAACAACCTAGCCCAATCCATTTTTAAAATGGAACCAAACCCAAGAAAGAAGCCCAACCCAGAACACCTCTGAGCCCACAAGGGTCCAAGGGTTGACTCGTTTGAGTCAACCAAGGAAAGACTTGGTGGAGGTTCGAACGAGTTAACTCGTCCCTAAACCCCATGATCACTCAACCGAGTTCCAAAGAACACAAAAACCCTAGAATAAAAAACATTCAATTCACAAAAGAACAAAACTTGAATCAGAAAACAACAAGAACTTGAATCACAAACACCAGAACAACAACACTCAAATCACACACAAAATCGCACAAGCAAAACAGAAAGAAAAGAAAGAAAAGGGGAAGGGTGTAGAGACTCAAAAAATTTAATTTATGAGAAAATAAGGAAAAGGAGAAAGAAAGAAAATAAGAAAAGAAGGAAAATAAAATTTGATGGGGCATCACTACAGGGACTCGTCAACAAGGAGATTCCGAGAGCCAGGAAATTTTAGGTTTTTAAGGGTTCGTCGACAAACTCGCTGTTCTCGTTGACGAGTGTTCTTCATTGACTCGTTGACGAATATTTTCTTGTCATCGAGGAGTACACATGGCTAGAAGTCTATATATAGGCTCAAAATCATTTTTTAGCAAGAAAATTTCTCTCTCAACCCTTTCTCTCTCTAAGTTTTGGCCCATCCCCCTTCTCTCTTCGATTTCAGCCCAGATTTAGTCCGATTCGACAATCAAAAGTTACCACGAGGTTCTAGGGATGATTCTCTACAAGTTAATTGGAGCAGATCGTTGATTTGGGGTTCTAGGGCACCACTCCAAAACCAGGGTAAGTAAGATATTTTAGAGTTTAATTGGTTATTTGATGTATTTGGGCTTTGGAAATGTGAATGGGATTATTTTTCTGGGATTGAGTTGATTGAACTAGGGATAGTGCGATTTCAGGGTTTTAGAGCTCCAAATGTTGTGGGCATGGATTTAGTGTTTTTAGCAGGCCTCTCAGTAAGCAGGTAAGAGAAATAAATTATAAGAGTAGTTTTTTGAGAAATTATATCATTGATTAAAGTATGTGAAATTTGAATATGGTATATAGTTTTGGAAACTAAGATATGGGTACTTTTCCTGTGAATATTATATTATAAATATTAGTTAAAAACTATGTGGCATGAGGATTATGAAATGACTACTTTATACTGGGAATGTGATGAAATGAAATATGTTTATAAATATGTGTTACATAGATTTATTTTCATACAGAGATGATGTTATAAGAAACACAAATATATACGATTTGCGTTAATAAGAAATGATATAATTTATACAGATGTGTTGGAATTAGTGTATTCCCAAGGGGGAAGTGAATTGGGTATTTAAAAATTCCTCCTAGATTTGGTCCAAATTTCACAACCAGTATAACACAAACCTAGGGTCTTTCTATATATTTATAAACCCAATCAATCTCAATAGTAAAACATAAACATTCAAGGGTTGGAATTTAAAATGTGAAAATTAAAAGCAAGCACAAGAAATGTTATCGAGGTTCAGCCAACTGTGCCTACATTCCCGCCTTATCTCGCAAGCCCAAGGATTACCACTATTGCTCACTTAATGGGTGGAACGACACCGTTTACAACCAAGTCAAATTCCTAGGGCTGACTTCAACCTTTACAAACTCTCCTTATGGGGCAGAGAAGGCCCTACCATCCTTATGGGTTAGATCAATACCCCCTCAGGCCACGCTTGGGATACAATCAGATAATATAAAATTTGTGTACAATCAAGATGCTTCTTACACTAAGCAAATATGTACCAATACGCACATGCAATAATCAATGTACCTCAAACAGATAAGAACTATAAGCTCAGTGCAACGATGTGTAATAGCACTCAATCTAATGTCAATCGGCAATTAATTGTAAGAGTGTATTTTCAAACAATCTTTGAAACAATATATCAAATTATCTCAATTACAAGTATGGTTTCAAAGATATCCCACAAGTGTAATCAAAATATCTAAAATTGATTTTCTCAAAAATCTAGCACAAGAGATATTTGTAGTATAAGCTTGTCAAAATAAATTTTGCACAATCAAAACACAAGCTTAATGAGTCTTGCAATAATAATGCAAAGACTCACTAGCTAAAAGTTTTCCCCACACAAGGATTTATTAATTAAATCGGGGGGAAAAACTTTGGCTAAACTCTCAATCATAAATCAAACACACAATCAACACAATGAGAATTTTAGCAAGTGGGACAATTTAAAATCACTCAAAGATGATTTAGCAAAAGGAATGGCAAAGGATGAGTGTTTTTGGCTTTGGGTATGAAGAGGAGCTCTAAAAAAATTCATAGAAAATTTTGGCTAATCAAATCCCTAATCATATCTTAATTTTGCAAATGAGCACATATTTATAGATATACCCAAAATTATGACCGTTGGGGACATCAGGGGAATTATTAAAATTATTTTAAATGAGTTTAATAAAAATTATCCTAACTAACCTTCGGTAAAAATTGAGCAACTCGAGAGTTTTGGTCAACCATATTTGAGGTTTGGTCAACCAATTCACTAAGTTCGATTGACCATGGCATTTTTGTATTGAGATTTTGGTCGATCATATTTAGGCAATTTTGGACCCTTAGAGGTTTGGTCGATTAGAGCATGTTCGGTTGACCAAATTCAGAGGTTCGGTCAACCAGGTCAAACTTAAACTAAGATTTCGGTCGACAAGGCGTTGGGAATTCCCCACGTGTCAGTTCAATCGATCATACATTTCAAGTTCATTTTAAAATGGTCGATTGAAGCTTCTATATAGGTTCTGGTTTGGTCGACCGAGCACACTTAGGTTGTGCATTTAAGTCCTCATTTTGAATATTAATTTCCCCTGATAGCATATATGAAAATGAAGACTTACTTTAAGTGTCTATGCAAGGTCCTAGGGTATTTCTAAGGTCTTTTTACTTAGACCCAAAAATCTGGTATCGGTCGAACGAAGGGTGATCCTTAAAGTTATTCAACGGTCTTGAGCTTATAGGTTCCTATATGCATGATATACATCAATTATTACAGACCGTTGGAATTTAAATAATATTACAGACCCGAATTAAAAATACAAAGAAATTAAACACTTTGAGTCTTCTTTTTTTTTTAAGTCAATATGTGCCGCCATATGATTTCTCCAATTTGATCCTACACACAAACTCGGCAAACATTAAATACCTTGTATTTGTCATTATAAAAAACGAGATAGGACTCAAAAAAGTCAACAAGATGTTTTATAAAGAAATGAAAATATAAGATATGATGATATTTGTTTTATTCAGTAATGATAAAATAAGATTTATATACATATATGTTTTATTGAGAAAAGATGATATACATATGGTATACAGATATGTTGTATAGAGAAATGATGAAACATGATATCCAGATATGTTTTTACTAGGAAATGATGACAAATTGTAATATACAAAATATATTTACACAGAAATGTTGAAATGAGATATGAATACAAATATGAGATGAGAATTATACATAAATGACGAGAATTACAAAAATGATGAAATGTGAATATAGAAATGTTGAAATAAGAACATTGATGGACCATAGTTGTTCAGAGAGCACGATACCATTGCCAGCATGGTGATTAGTGCAACCACATGTCTCGTGGAGAGTGTGGCGTGACAATCGAATGGGTCTATGAAGGGTTGTGTTACCCCCTGGGGTCTGAACTAGGATTGGGTAGGTCATTCGTTCTATAGACATATTCCCCTTTTTTATCTAACCAGATAGGCCAACCGCGGTTAGGTCCAACCTTCAGGCCGTACAACTCGGTTATGTGGGGTGAATACATGACGATGTGATTATCCTCGGGATGGTTACTCATTACAAACATGATAATGAATAACCATGAGTTACAGACTCGTATTGTATTCTATACTGGAGGAAACTTATGAGCTAGATTATGAAAATGAGAAATGAATAGCCATGGGTTATAGACACATTGTGCTATATGCTAGTGGATAGCTTTGGGCTAGAATGTGAAAATGAATATGAGAAATGATAGAGTATGACTTTAAAGATGAGATATGAAAGTATATGAATATGGTTTAAGAAATGAAAGTATGTGTATATGATTATGAGAAGTGATAACTTATGAATATGAACATAAGAAATGATATCAAAACTTATGAAACTATGTTTTATATCTATATGATAATGAGTACATATATGTATATTTTTCTCAAATGATATAAGTATTTAAATGAATGTATTATGATAAAACTAAACTCATGTGTCACACACTATGCATAATTTATTCCGTCTTACTGAGAGGTATTTCACCCAAAATTTAAACATTTCATGGAATCATGACTGACGTGTGGAGAGAGCTTCGAGATAGAGGGTAGCTGGTACCCTGGTAGTCAGGGTAAGTGTTTTGAGCTAGGGATATATGATTTCCCTAGAGTATTTTGTTGAACTTGGAGATGCGTATAGACATGTGTATATATGGATGGATAGTTCTTTAGTATTTGTATTTGGGATGGCATGTAAATATTGACTTTCGCGGTTAGGTATACTTTTATGGGATGGACTGACCACCCGATATCCTATTTCGGGTCTGGTCGTGTAGATATGGTATCGAATTTTTTGACATGACAGATGATTGGTTATTGTTGTTTATTTTATTAGAAAAAAGAAAAAAAATTAGGGCATCACAGTTTGGTATCAGAACCTAGGTTGCTAGGTTTTGTAGACTTCAGCGGAATAGAATACCAGAGTATAGGAATGAATCTTGATGAGAGTAGGAGATGGGTAGAGTAGGATATGAGTTAGTAATTGTTGGAGGATAAGATTGGAATTTAGGGTTTTATCTTGTAGCCTGGAGACAGGATATTTCGTGGTGGTTTCTATGATTTTCTCAGGGTGATGATTTCAGGAAAGTCATAGTAAACTATTTTCGGTTCTTGTTTTTGAGTGGTAAGACCAAATCTTAAATTGGGAATGGGGATGTTAAGATGAATGGTTATAGATGATTATTTTATGGATCTTAGTCAGATGAGTATATTTGTGTTGTTATGATATAGAGTTCTAATACCATTTTGTACCATTTTCAGGATGGATCCTGAGAATAGTAATACGAATGCTGTAGGTGATGAGGTAGGGCCTTTTAGTATGTGTAAGAACCTGAACCATGAGATGTGGGTTTATTATGTAAAAGAAGGGTAAAAATGGAGTTCTACAGACTTCTTCGACAAAGCCATAATTCGTCAACGAAAGTAGAAGGCTTTTCATCTACAAAATTCAGAGGTTCGTCGACGAAGAAAAGCCGAGAGGCCGAAATTGGAAATATCAGGATTCGTCGATGAACTTTCCAATTCATCGACGAAATCCCTAACTTTTTGTCGACGAAGGCATCATTTCGTCGACGAAATCCCTTGGGTCAAAGGTACTATAAAGGGGTATTTTGGGTTGCTTTGGGACTAAATTTTCCCAAATGCTCTCTCTCTCTCTCTCTCTCTCTCTCTCTAGCTTTGTTTGCCGATCGATGCCCAGTTCGTAAATCCAACGATACTGCGAGAATCAGTGAAGGATTCTCTACGTTTCTAGCGAATTGGAATCTCGTTTTGGAGGATTTCGAGTTTTAGGCTAAAATCGAGGTAAGGCTCGATTTTCTTTTCTAATTCAGTACATGCGTAGTAGTAGGGATTGTAAGTATGTATTATACTGTGGTTTGTAGGATTTGGAGTCTCGGTTCATAGTTTTGAGGACTGTAGAGTTCGTAGTTGGAATTTAGGTTAAGGTAAGGGGATTCTGTTTATATCAGTTTATTTTTCAAATTAGGATCGGTAAGCTTGTAGGCTACAATCGTATGTATGATTTGACTATTTATTTAGGAAAATCTATCAAGTAAAATGCGGGATCTTCGGGTTACAATTTTCAGGAAAAATTGGGGATTTCGGGTATCATCTCTACTTTATTTGGAAAACCGTTCGTTACGTTTAAATTGTATTATTAAGATGACTGATATCCATATTTGCATAAACTGTATACTTGAATTTGTAAACGATATGATTTGCCATAAACTAAATAAGTGTGGTATGTGTGAACGTATGTATTTGTTCGAAGTATTTGTAAAATAGCTATGTGGCGGCTTATTACCGTACGCTGAAATGTATAGGAATGTGAGTTCCAAAATGATTCCAGGGATTTGTAAAACAGCAATGTAATCGATGTGAAACTAGGTGACTTTGTGTAGTTGCGTATGTAGCAATGTAATCACTGTGGGCCTGAGTTGTGGCATCGTAGTTGCGTATGGAGCAATGTAATCACTTTGGGTCTGGATCGTCGCAGCGTAGTTGTGCATATGGCAATGTAATCGTTGTGAGACTAGGTGACCTTGTGTAGTTGCGTATGTGGCAATGTGATCATTGTGGGCCTGAGTTGTCGCTTCGTAGTTGTGTGTGTAACAATGTAATCTCTGTGAGACTAGGTGACCATGTGTAGTTGCGTATGGAGCAATGTAATCACTGTGGGCCTAAGTTGTCGCATTGTAGTTGCGTATGTAGCAATGTAATCGATATGAAACTAGGTGACCTTGTGTAGTTGCGTATGGGGCAATGTAATCAGTGTGGGCCTCGATTGTTGCAGCGTAGTTGCGTATGTAGCAAAGTAATCATTGTGAGATCAGGTGACCTTGTGTAGCTACGTATGGGACAATGTAATTGCTATGGGCCTGAGTCGTCGCATTGTAGTTGCCTATGTAGCAATGTAATCGATGTGAGACTAGGTGATCTTGTGTAGTTGCGAACTAGTGTGACGACACTGATGTATGTATGTATGTATATTTTGGGTATCGTAAGTACTGGAATGGTTTTTGTGAAAATACTAGAACTGTATGAAATTTTATGAAACTATTTTGAAACTGTACGAATTGTTTCAAACTGTATCGTATGTATAGTGTTATGAAGTATGTAAATGACACTGGTATGCAACATACTGATATAACCTGTTTTCTCCTTTACTGAAAGGTGTCTCACCCCGAATATATACAAATTTTTTTCAGGTCCTTCAAGTAGCCGTAAGTAGCATCCTAGCATCTGGAAGTAAGGGTTTCGTAGCTACTACTAGTACCTACTAGGTACGGGTTTTGGCATCCAGGTTGTCCGGATGGTTTTGTAGACACCTGGGTTATGTTTTGTATTATGGGAATGTTTATCCTAGATTGTATAGACTCTGGTATGATACTAGTTATGTATAAAATACCATTTTCCGCTGCGTATGTTGGATGAGTATGGACGTATCTATGTATATCAGGCATCCGTTCACCCCATGGGGTCGGACCCTCTTTGTATGTTGTATCATGTATGTTTTAATTATTCACCCCCAGGTCTCATTTCCAAGTTCAGGGCGTGACAGCTTGGTATCAGAGTAAACTACGTTGTTTGGTCTTGTAGACTTGGTTAGGAGTATTGATGTGTACATTCCAGAGTATATGATGTAGAAAATGAGTAGTGTTTGGTCAAGGGTTGTTTTGTTGCTAGATTGGGATGTGTCGGCGGTATTTCTTGTTTTTCCTGGAATAACAATTCCAGTAAAGGTAAGGCAGACCATTGATGGATTCATGTCGGCTGACGGGACAGGCTTAGACCTGTGAGGGTAATAGTTGATATGATTAGGTCTATGATTGTGTTAATTGTGTATGATATAGGAATTCTAACCAATTCCTATTCTGTTTTCAGAATGGAGCCCAAGGATAATAACTTGGAGAGTGGCTCCAAGGAGACGGCAAGTGATGAGTCTCCTTCTGTGTCTCGTGGTTTGGCGAGACAGGTGATCCGATAGATTGGGCGAAGTGTTAGGAGACGCGAGAGTTCTCCTAATGATGCAGGGTGTACCATTGAGAGGTTCACACGCGTGCACCCTCTGACATTTATGGGAGGACCTGATCCGATAGTCGCGGTGGACTGGGTCAAGAAGACCGAGAGGATTTTGGAAGTCCTTCACTACGCTGAGAAGTAAAAGGTCTTGTACACTACCTTCCGGCTGACAGGGGAAGCAGGGGGATGGTGGACAACGATGAGTCTACTTGAGAGGCAGAGAGCTGATCCATCTGGTATGATGTGGGGCCGCTTCAAGGAGGTATTTTTTGAGAGATACTTTCTGGGCTCCACCCGGGATGTGAAGGCTGATGAGTTCTCGGGCTTGACTCAAAGAACTTTGACGGTGCAGAGGTATGCTTCCAGATATATTGAGTTATCTCAATTTGCATCGTACTTGGTTCTGAATGAGCACGAGAAGGCTCGGAGGTTTGAGAGGGGTCTGAGGAAGGACATTTGCCGTCTTGTGGGGATGCTGCAGATTCGTGAGTTCTCTGTTCTAGTGGATAAAGCCACCATAGTTGAGACCGATCTTCGGGGAGATGAGGTAGTGCAGATTCAGGGAAAGAGGCCAGTATCTTCTGGTCCTCAAAGTGGTCCTCGATAGGGATAGTGGAAGAAGAAGAAGAATTACAACTTTGGTTACTAGTAGAACACCAAGCGGCTGGGTTTTCAGGGGAATCCATCCTCCGCACCGTGCGCTAAGTGCCGTAAATGGCACGATGGCGAATGTTCGCCATTATGGGGTGTATGCTACAACTGTGGCAAGGCAGGCCATATAACGAAGAGCTATCAGGAGCAGAGGAGGATTATGCCTGCATAGAGTTAGAATCATGGGAGTGATCAGATGCCTCGGGGGAAACACCAGGCAACCATGGCTCCGGCGAGAGTATATTCACTTACTCCAATAGATGCAGAACATGATGGGAACGTGGTGACAGGTACCTTATTATTGCTTTTAAATAAAGCTTCTGTGTTGTTTGCTTCAGGTGCAACCTATTCCTTTGTGTTTGTGAATTTTGTGGGATGGTGTGTGGTTGAGACCCGAGATATAAATGAGGTGTTATCTATTACTATGCCATCTAGGAGTGTATCTTTCTGTAGGAAAATGTTAGTAGACAACCTAGTGGAAATTCAAGGAAAGCTGCTACCGGCTAATCTTGTGGTATACGACATGTCAGGGTTCAATATCATTCTAGGGATGGATTGGTTGATCTCCAGTTATGCTATGATCAACTGTCGTAGGAAGGTAGTAGTTTTCAGACCTCCTGGGGAGTAGGAATATGAATTCGTGGGATCGTGTGTGCGTCCAACGCCATAGATTCTGTCTGCACTAGAGGCGAGGAGGCTACTCTTGGACGGATGTCAGGGGTACCTAGATTGTATGAAGGAACTTCCGCGGGATGAGTTGAGACTCGAGGACATTCAGGTAGTCAGCAAATTCCCGGATATGTTTTCAGATAATTTACCCGGTTTACCTCTGGATCGTGAGGTGGAGTTTGCAATAGAGTTGCACCTAGTAAGGCACCGATCTCTAAAGCTCTGTACCGGATGGCTCCAGCTGAACTTATGGAGTTGAAGGAGAAGTTATAGGAATTACTGGACAGGGGATTCATTCGACCTAGTGTTTCGCCCTGGGGAGCTCCAGTATTGTTTGTGAAGAAGAAGGATGGATTGATGCGGATGTGCATTGATTACTGTGAGATTAACAAGGTAACTGTGAAAAATTGCTATCCTTTACCTCGTATAGATGATCTTTTTTACCAGTTGCAGAAGACGCAGGTCTTTTCGAAGATCGATTTGTGGTCAGGATATCATCAAGTGAGGGTCAAATCGGAGGATGTAGCAAAGACTGCTTTTCGAACTAGATATGGCCACTATGAGTTCTTAGTCATGCCATTTGGGTTGACAAATGCTCCGGCGGTGTTCATGGATCTAATGAACAGGTTTTTCCATGAGTACCTGGATCGGTTCGTGGTGGTGTTTATTGACAATATTCTAGTGTACTCAAGGAGTACGGAAGAGCAAGTGGAACATTTAAGGTTAGTGTTACAGATTCTGCGGGAGAAGAAGTTGTATGCTAAGATAAAGAAGTGTGAATTCTGGTTGAGTCAGATTGCGTTCTTAGGCCATGTGGTTACTGGAGATGGTATATCAGTTGATCCTAACAAGATTGAAGTGGTGGTTGACTGGGTAAGGCCGAAGAATGTGCCGAAGGTTTGGAGTTTTCTAGGATTGGCGAGTTACTATCGCCAGTTCGTAGAGGGTTTATCTAAATTGTCTGGACCTCTAACACGATTGACCAGGAAGGGAGTACAGTTTGACTGGACCAGTGATTGCGAGTAGTGCTTTTAGGAGTTGAAGCATCGACTGGTTACTGCTCCAGTGTTAACCATTCCTTCGGGGGATGATGGATTTGTGATTTATAGCGATGCATCTCCGAAAGGGCTTGGGATGTGTGCTTATGCAGTAGGGTAAGGTTGTGGCGTATGCTTCTCGACAATTAAGAGTATAAGAAGAATTACCCTACGCATTATCTGGAGTTGGTTGTTGTTGTGTATGCACTAATGATCTGGCGACATTATTTGTATGAGGTGCAGTGTGAGATCTTCACTGGCTATAAGAACCTTAGGTATTTCTTCATGCAGAAGGAGTTAAACATGAGGCAGAGGCGATGGTTGGAGTTGATTAAGGACTACGATTGCCCAATCAGTTATCACTCAGGGAAGGCTAATGTGGTAGCTGATGCGTTGAGTTGGAAGTCAAGGCCTACGGCTGTATCTACAGTTGTAACTAGTGTCACGTCAGACGGAATTTGGAGAGCTCAAGTATAGAGTTGGTGGTTGGGGATCATCAAGCTTATCTTTTTGGTTTGGTGGTCCAACCGACCTTGTTTAAGCATAAAAAAACCGCGCAGGTTAGTGATGCACAGTTAGCTAAGATTGTGGAGAAAGTGCAGCAGGGTTCGACTACAGATTTTAACATTTCTGACAGAGGTGTGTTGAGGTTTGGGACCAGGCTGTGTGTTCCGAATGATGATGAGATTAGAAGGAATATTCTAGAGGAAGCGCATCTTTCTTTGTATATAGTACATCTAGGTAGTACAAAGATGTATCGGGATTTGCACGAGTCCTTCTGGTGGAGTGGTATGAAGAGGGATATTGCCCAGTTTGTGGAGCAGTGTCTAACATGTCAGTAGGTGAAAGCTGAACATCAAAGGCCGGCAGGGCCGTTGCAGCCTTTACCTATTCCGGTGTGGAAATGGGAGCATATTTCCATGGACTTTGTTACCGAATTACTGACAGCATTTCACGGGTACAATGCTATTTGGGTAATTGTGGACAGGTTGACAAAATCTGCTCAGTTTGTATAGACGAAGGTTAGCTAGCCTTTGAGTAGGCTAGCTAACCTGTATATGCATAAGATAGTGAGAATGCACGGAGTGCCGGTGTCCATTGTTTCCAATCGAGATTTGAGATTTACTTCTCGATTTTAGAAGAGCTTGCAGGAAGCACTGGGGAGGAAGCTTACTTTCAGTATAGTATTTCACCCTCAAACTGATGGACAGTCGGAGAGGACGATAAAGATCTTGGAAGATATGTTACAGGCTTGTATATTGGACTTCAGTGGTAGTTGGATTCAATTTCTACCACTAGTGGAGTTTGCCTATAACAACAGTTTCTAGGCTAGTATAGGGATGACACCGTTCGAGGGTTTGTATAGTCAGAGGTTTCGATCTCCTTTGTATTAGGATGAGGTCGGTGAACGTCAAGTTTTAGGACCTGAACTTGTACAGCAGGCGTATGAGAAGGTAGGTTTGATTCAGGAGAGGATTAGATCGGCTCAGAGTTGGAAGAAGTGTTATGCAGATGTTCGTTGCCGCAAGTTGGAGTTTGAGATAGGAGGTAAAGTATTCCTTAGAACGCTCTGATGAAAGGAGTGATGAGATTCAGAAGGAAAGTCAAGTTGAGCCCGAGGTATATCGGACCATTCGAGGTACTTGAGCAAGTGGGTCCGGTAGCCTACAGAGTTGCATTACCTCCAACATTCTCGAGGGTCCACGATGTGTTTCACTTATCCATGCTGAGAAGGTACGTGTTGGATCCTTCGCATGTTATCAGTTATGATGAGTTGGAAATTGGGAATACTTTAGCGTATGAGGAGATACTTGTTTAGGTTCTAGACCGTAAAGTTCAGAAGCTTCGTACCAAAGAGATACCGTTAATAAAGGTATTGTGGTGGAACCATGAGGTTGAGGAAACTTCTTGGGAACTAGAAACGGAGATACACCAGAAGTATCCGTAGTTATTCTGAGTAGTAGTTGGATAATAGGGTGGTATGAGTATGTATGCATGTATGTAATACTCTATTATCATATTGTATTTGGTGGTTAGTCTCTAGGAGAGTCCTGTTATATTGTAACTTCTCGAGGCTATGTATGTATGTAACCGCGGTATTCCTTCGCCATAAGTGAGGGAATGTATGTATGTATCATGACGAGGCTGCGTATAAATGGCTACCGTATTCTCTAGAGTATGTATGTATGTATCGTGACAGGGCTGCGTATAAATGGCCACCGTATTCTTTAGAGTATGTATGTATGTATCGTGACGGGGCTACGTATAAATGGCCGACGTATTCTTTAGAGTATGTATGTATATATTGTGACAATTAGTTTCACTTCAGAGTGAGTATGTATGTAGTAGTATGAATGTGTTTGTAATGGGAGATTGCAAATTTCGAGGACGAAATTTCTGTAAGAAGGGGAGATTGTAAGAACCCGAATCGTGAGAAGTGGGTTTATAGTGTAAAAGAGGGGTGAAAATGGAATTCTGCAGACTTCGTCGACGAAGCCATAATTTGTCGACGAAGGTAGAAGGCTTTTCGTCGATGAAATTCAGAGGTTCGTCGACGAAGAAAAGCCGAGAGGCAGGAATTGGAAATATTTGGATTCGTAGATGAATTTTTTGATTCATCGATGAAATCCCTGACTTTTTGTCGACGAAGGCATCATTTCGTCGATGAAATCCCTCGGGTCAAAGGTACTATAAAGGGATATTTTGGGTTGCTTTGGGACTAAGTTTTCCCAAATGCTCTCTCTTTCTCTCTAGAACTCTCCTTACACTCTCTCTCTCTAGCTTTTTTTGCTGATCAATGCCCGGTTCGTAAATTCGACGATACTGTGAGGATCAATGAAGGATTCTCTACGTCTCTAGCGGATTGGAATTTCGTTTTGGAGGATTTCGGGTTTCGGGCTAAAATCGAGGTAAGGCTCAGTTTTCATTTCTGATTCAGTATATGTGTAGTAGTACAAATTGTAAGTATGTATTGTACTATGGTTTGTAGGATTTGGAGTCTCGGTTCATAGTTTTGAGGACCGTAGAGTTCGTAGTTGGAATTCGGGTTAAGGTAAGGGAATTTTGTTTATATCAGTTTATTTTTGAAATCAGGATCGGTATGCTTGTAGTCTACGATCGTATATATGATTTGATTATTTATTTGGGGAAATTTATCAGGTAAAATGCGGGATCTTCGGGTTACAGTTTTCAGGAAAAATTGGGGATTTTGGGTATCATATGTACTCTGTTTGGAAAACCATTCTTTACGTTTAAATTGTATTATTGAGATGATTGATATCCATATTTGCATACACTGTATACTTGAATTTGTAAACGATATGATTTTTCATAAACCAAATAAGTGTGGTATGTGTGAACGTATGTATTTGTTCCAGGTATTTGAAAAACAGTTATGTGGCGGCTTATTACCGTACGCTGAAATGTATAGGAACGTGAGTTCCAAAATGATTCCAGGGATTTGTAAAACAGCAATGTAATTGATGTGAAACTAGGTGACCTTGTGTAGTTGCGTATGTAGCAATGTAATCACTGTGGGCCTGAGTTGTGGCATCGTAGTTGCGTATGGAGCAATGTAATCACTTCGGGCCTGGATCGTCGCAGTGTAGTTGTGCATATGGCAATGTAATCGTTGTGAGACTAGGTGACCTTGTGTAGTTGCGTATGTGGCAATGTGATCATTGTGGGCCTGAGTTGTCGCTTCGTAGTTGCGTGTGTAGCAATGTAATCTCTGTGAGACTAGGTGAGCATGTGTAGTTGCATATGGAGCAATGTAATCATTGTGGGCCTAAGTTGTCACATTGTAGTTGCGTATGCAGCAATGTAATCGATGTGAAACTAGGTGACCTTGTGTAGTTGCGTATGGGGCAATGTAATCACTGTGGGCCTCGATCATCGCAGTGTAGTTGCGTATGTAGCAATGTAATCGTTGTGAGGTAAGGTGACCTTGTGTAGGTTCGTATGGGGCAATGTAATCGCTATGGGCTTGAGTCGTCGCATTGTAGTTGTGTATATAGCAATGTAATCGATGTGAGACTAGGTGACCTTGTGTAGTTGCGAACTAGTGTGACGACACTGATGTATGTATGTATATATGTTTATGGTATCGTAAGTACTAGAATGGTTTTTGTGAAAATACTAGGACTGTATGGAATTGTATGGAACTATTTTGAAATTGTACGAATTGTTTCAAACTGTATCGTATGTATAGTGTTGTGAAGTATGTAAATGACACTGGTATGCCACACACTGATATTACCTGTTTTCTCCCTTACTGAGACGTGTCTCACCCCTAATATATACAAATGTTTTTCAAGTCCTTCAGGTAGTCGTAAGTAGCATCCTAGCGTCTGGAAGCAAGGGTGTCGTAGCTACTGCTAGTACCTACTAGGTACAGGTTTTGGTATCCAGGTTGTCGGGATGGTTTTGTAGACACCTGGGGTATGTTTTGTATTATGGGAATGTTTATCCAAGATTGTATAGACTCTAGTATGTTACTAGTTATGTATAAAAGACCATTTTCCGTTGCGTATGTTGGATGAGTATGGACGTTTGTATGTATGTACATAGGGCATCAGTTCACCCCACGGGGTCAGCTCCTCTTTGTATGTTGTATCATGTATGTTTTAATTGATACAGTGGGGGGATAGGTTACTAAATTCACCCCCGGGTCCCATTTTCGGGTTCGGGGCGTGACAGTATGTGAAATTAGGAATAGCTTCCTAAGAGGGGGGGTGAATTGGCTTTTAAAAATTTCTTTTAACTTTTTTTAAGAATCCTTAACTTCTTTAAACACTTGACCAATTCTTTAACTTGTTTGTTTAATTTCACCAATCACACAAGAACTTAGTTCTTTTATCCAATCAATAACACAATTAAACAACCAATCAATTAAACACAATCTTCAAACCAAACAATGAATTTATTTGCTAAGTACAAGTTAAACATCAAACAACCGAACCACGATATAAGGTATTCAGCACTTTGGTAATATAAGATCTTGAGATTGTTTGTTTGTTTATACAAGCCCCGTGATTATGAATTTGAAAACCTTGTGAAGAATGTAATTTAATATTCAACAATCCTTTCACATACACAATAAAGCTTTTGTAGTCAGCCCTAGATATAAATTTTAATCAAGCCATGTATATATGGATTTGCTTAATATGATGTTCAATACATCATTCAATCACTCTTTTCAAATATTCAAAACTCAAATAAACTTTCAGTTAATTTATCTTTGAGTGTTTAACCAAGAAACGTACTCCCGTATGGTTTCCACAAGATATGGTTTCGCCAACATAGTCCCTTTCGGTTTTCGCAACCCAAATCAAAATTAATCTTTAAGTTTACTTGATTTCCAAATATGCGTAGTATATTTGATTTTCAATTTAAATCATCCATGCAATTTAAATATGTACTGAAAATAAAGAATAGGGAAAGAGAGAGTGAGATGGAGAGTTTTACGAGGTTCAGCTTATATCCAGCCTACGTCCTCGCCTTTAGCAAACTACCAAAGGATTCACTAAACTTGTTCCGTTGACGGGTGGAACAAAACCGGTTACAACATTCCTTGGTCAAGGCTAGAGCCTACCTTCTCCAAATGATATTCCCTCGTTCGGTCACTCCTTACATAGGCTAGAGTCCGCCTCTCTAAGCAATATCCCCTTGCTTAGCCAATGATCCAAACACCTTGGAACGTCAATGAACTACAAGAAACATAAGATAAAATCTGCGTACAAGTATACTCTCTCAAAGAGCAAGTTAGTACAATTTTAGCACTATATACTTAAATGTAAAATATCAATAAGAAATAGAATGAAGCTCAAGTGTAGAATTCACCAATATCCTTCTTAGAAGAAGATTAGCAGTAGGAATTCAAAGGAGGAAGGATCAGCACTTCAGAATTCTCAGCAAAAGAATTTTTCAATGAGTGAGTAAGAGAACTTAGGAAGAACAAGAGTACTTTCAGCTCCTCAAAATAGATTTTTCAATTCTTAGAATTTTTATTTGTTTTGCAAAACCATGTATTTATAGACTTTCAAACTTGAAAAAGTTTCCTTAAATAATTTCCCTATTTATTATAATATTTAAGGTTCAAACGGCTATAATTTAAAATATTAGAATTTTAAAAATTTGCCCGTTGAACAGTTTTTAAATGTCTGACAACAGTGACCTCATTTCAGTGTTTTGGCCATAATTTTTTCTGTCTAACTCCAAATTAAGTGTTCTTGGGGTCCAAAGAAAGCTAAGATAAAATACTACAACTTTCATGTTTACCACTCTTTAAAATAATGAGTTTTTGATAGAGAAAAATTCACTTCAATGTGAATGTATAAAAACAGACATCATTTGGGAAAAAACTATTTTTGGTGCTCTTTATTCCAAAAATGATTCTAACCTTTTAAAATAATTTTTGATCTTATAAAAATATTATTCAAGTATTTTAAAAAGTATCTTCGTCTAAGAAGTTAACCTAAGAGCTTCAAAATATTTCAAACTATATTTTAAACATTAAAGCACTTACATGAGACTTTTAAAATATTAACATTCTAAGTTCTTGAGTCTTCATGCTTTGTCCTTGGATTGAATCCATCTTTTCTTTAAGATTCCATATTCTTTAAGCTTTCTTACTTTGCCTTTCTTTGGATTTTTTGACTTTAATATGCCTTGGTTTTCAACAACTTATTCATGTCCTCATGTTTTTCAACAAGTAATTCATGTCTTGGCTCATTTAAGCTTCATTTGATCCTTGTGAGCACTTTGACCTTGCTTCCATCATATTTGATCCTTGTGGGCACTTTGAACTTACTTTCACATATATGAACCCTGAAATATCATTACTCACACAAATAACTTAAATTTCACTTGTTTGTTAGCATCAAAACAAGATAGCAAGATTTTAAGCCTTGTAAGGCCAACAATATGGGCAGCAGAGACCTAGATGCAGTGTTATGTAGCGTCACCTAGAAGGTGATGGCAAAGATGACTAGGAGTTCAGGGGAGCGGAGCTGCATGATTGAGCAGTTCACACACATGAGACCCCTGTCATTCTCTAGAGAGGCTGACCCATTTGTGACTGAGAATTGGGTTCTGGATATAGATGAAATGTTGGCAGTGCTCCCTTGTACCGAGGAGTAGAAAGTATTCTTTACTACGTTCAAGTTGACAAGAGAAGCAAAATGCTGGTGGAGATCAGTGAAATTACTAGAGGAGTAGACATCTAATCTTGTAGTGAGACCTAGAGTAGCTTGAGGGAGTTATTTTTCGAGCGATATTTCCCCGCCACTATCTGAATCGCTAAGGTGACAAATTTCTTGAACTTGACATAGGGACACATAACGGTACAGTAGTATGCCAAATTCATTTATCTGTCCCAATTTGCACCATATATGGTTCCGGATGAGGAAAAAAAGGCAAGAAAATTCGAGGAGGGCTTGTGTCACGCCCTGAACCCGCGAATGGGCCCTAGGTGTGAATTTTGTAACCTAACCTGTCTCTGTATCAATTAAAACATACATGATACTACATTGAATGAGGGTCCGACCCCGTGGGATACCCGTATACCCTATGCACATTCACATACACATACATACAGATCATATACGTAGCAAAAATGTTTTTTCTAATACATACAACGTACCATGCCAGAGTCTATACATAACAAGAGTCAACGCTCAAAAGTATAGTTCATACTCCGAGTGTCTACAAAACCCAACAATGACAATCCGGTTACAAAATCCGTACTTACTTAAGTACTATACGCAGCTAACTGACAACCACGCTCCCGAACGCTAGGACGCTAGTTTCGGCTACTCGAAGGACTTGAAACACATTAGTATATTCGGGGTGAGACACCTTTTAGTAAGGAAGAAACAGGTTATATCAGTGTGTGGCACATAAGTGTTATTTCAACATAAAACAGAACACAATATAGTTCCAATAGTTTCACAATCCAGTTCCAATACATATGATACAAAACATATGGTCAGTGTCGTCACACTCTTCAACCGAAATTGGCCACATTACATGGAACACCCGATAACCTGGCATTATCTGAAGCCCCACAGTGATATCGTATCTAATACGGTGTCCACTCACACCCATCAGTGACCAACCAGAACAAACAAGTGATATTTCACACCCTCGGATATAGTGTCGGACATTCTAGCTCACGGTATATAGCCGAGACATGGTGTTTGCCCATAGTAATTAGCTGAGATGTGGCAATTTCACAAAACCTAGAACATTTTGGAACTCATCTCCTATACCTCTCAGCTTACAGTAATTAACCGTCACAGCTATTTTCACAAACCTAGAACATTTTACATACAACAGTTCATTCCACACTTATTTGGGTATACAACAAATCATATCGTTTTCAATTTGAGAATACAATTTAATACAAATACAGGTACGGTCATCTCAATACCACAGTTTATACAAATATACAATTTTCCAACAAAAACAGAGATGATACTCTAGACCCCCAACTTTCCCCAAAAATTGAAACCCAAAAATCCCATATTTTCACTCAATAAATTTTCCAAAATAAGTAGCCAAAACATACATACAATCATAAGCTGTAGGTTTAGTGATTTCGATTTTAAAAATAACTGATATAAATAGAATCCCCTTACCTTTCCCTGAATACCAAAACTGGAATTCTACGGCTCCAAAACAGCGAACCGAGTTACCAAAACGTAAACAATGAAGAAAAATACTTCCTTATAATACTATTCTCTACAGATCTACTGAAATGAAAATGGATTCAGAGCCTTACCTCAGTTTTGGATCAAAATCGAAAAATCCTAACAACAAAGATTCGATCTGCTACCCTCGAAAAGATTCTCCTCCTGGTCCACGTGGCAACATCGGATCATTGATTCCGAAAATAGACGACCCGAAATCCTAGAGACAGAGAGAGAGTGTTCGAGTTCTAAAGTGAGAGAGAGTGAGAGGATTTCGATTTCTTAACCATGAAGCAATGGAAAATTTAACTTATAGACCTTTGACCCGGCCAGACTCATCGACAAGACGATGTCTTCATCGATGACCCGCAAAAGGAAGTTCATAGATGTCAAGGTGGACTCGTCGACGAGCATGAGATTTCAGGATTTCTCAAAATCTTTCAGTATCTCCTCGTCGATGAATCACTGAAACTCGTAGCCGAGTTGTACAAACACATCAGCTACCATGTTAGCCTTCCCCAAGTGATAGCTAATAGTGCAATCGTAGTCCTTGATCAGTTCAAGCCACATTCTCTACCTTATGTTCAATTCCTTTTGTGTGAAAAAAGGTACTTAAGGCTCTTGTGGTTCGTAAAAATCTCACACTGTACACCGTATAAGTAGTGTCTCCAGATCTTCAATGCATATACTACTGCCGCTAACTCTAGATCATGTGTAGGGTAATTCTTCTCATAGTCATTGAGTTACAGAGAAGCATAAGCAATTACCTTACCTCCTTGTATCAACACACATCCCAAACCCTTCAGATATGCATTGCTGTATATCAAAAAATCGCCATCCCCAGAAGGAATAGCCAAAACCAGAGCAGTGACCAATCGATGTTTCAACTCTTGGAAATACTGCTCACAATCATAAGTCCATTCAAACTTCACACCCTTCCTTGTCAACCATGTCAGGGGGCCAGACAACTTAGAGAATGCCCCCACGAACCAACGATAATAACCCGCTAGTCCTAGAAAACTTTGAATCTCTTGCACACTCTTCGGTTTCACCCAATCGACGCTTCAATCTTACCAGGATCAACTAAGATACCACCCTTCGACACGACATGGCCTAGAAACGTGACACAACTCAGCCAGAACTCACATTTCTTCGGATTAGCATACAGTTTCTTTTCCCGCAGTACCTGAAGTACCAATCTCAAATGGTTTTTGTGCTCTTTCGAACTCTTAGAATATACCACAATATCGTTGATGAATACTACTACAAACTGATCCAGGTATTCATGGAAAACCCTGTTCATTAGGTCTATAAATACCACTGGAGCATTAGTCAACCCAAATGGCATGACCAAAAACTCATAGTAACCATATCTGGTTCGGAAAGTAGTCTTTGCCACATCCTTAGTTTTAACTCTCACTTGATGATACCTTGACCCTAGATCGATCTTAAAGAAAACCTGCATTCTCTACAGCTGATCAAACAGGTCATCAATACGAGGCAACGGGTATAGGTTCTTCACTGTTACTTTGTAGATCTCACAGTAATTAATGCACATTCGCATTGACCCATCCTTCTTCCTCACAAGCAATACTGGAGCTCACAAGGGCAAAACACTAGGTCTGATAAAGCCCTTATCCAGTAGTTCCTGCAACTACTCCTTCAACTCTCTAAGTTCAGCTAGAGCCATCCGGTATAGAGCTATAGAAATTAGTGCCTTGCCTAGAAGCAATTCAATAGCGAACTCCACCTCATGACCAGGAGGTAAACCAGGTAAGTCTTCTGAGAATACATCCGAAAATTCATTAACCACTCGAATATCCTCGAGCTTCAACTCATCCCGTGATGGTTCCTTCACGCAAGCTAGATACCTTTAACATCCATCCAAAAGAAGCCTTCTCACCTATATAGTCGATAGAATCTGTGGCGTTGAACGCACACACAATCCTACCAACTTATACTTCTACTCCCCAGGAGGTCTGAACACTACTACCGTCCTACAACAATCAATCACCACATAACTAGATGATAACCAATCCATCCCCAGTATTGCATCAAACCCGAACATGTCGTATACGACTAGATTCACCGGTAGCAGCCTTCCCTAAATTACCATTGGGCAGTCTCCTAACATCTTCCTACAAATAGTTACACTCCTAGTCGGTACAGCCACATACAACTCCTCTTCCATCATTTGAGTTTCAACCCCAGACAGTTTCACAAAACTTATAGATATAAAAGAATGGGTTGCTCCCAAATCAAATGAGACAACAGCTCTATTTGAAAGCAATAACATAATACTTGTCACCATGTTTCTCGCATTCTCAACATCGTCTGTAGTAAGTGATTTGCTGGAGCCGTGTTTGCCTGATAGTTTCCTTGGGGCACCGGATTAATTTCATGGTTCTAGCTTGGTGCAGGTATATTGCTCCTCTGTGCTTGACAATTTCAGGACATGTGGCCTGATTTGCCACAGTTGTAGCAGTTACCCACAAACGGCCAACAATCACCATCATGCCATTTACGACACTTGGTGCATTGCGTGGAAGATGGATCCCCCTAAGGACCTACCGTTTGTTATTCTGGTGATAACCCAAACCATAGTTCTTCTTCTTCCACTATCCCTGTCGAGGACCAGTCTGAAAACTAGAAGATACTGGCCTCTTCCTCTATTCTTGTACCACCTCATCCCTCTAGAGATCAACCTCAACTATGGTGGCTTTATCCACTAGAACAGGGAAATCTCAAATCTGCAACATACCCACAATCCTGCAGATGTCCTTCCTTAGACCCTCCTCGAACCTTCGAGTCTTCTTATACTTGTTTGAGATCAAACATGGCGTGAAACGAGATAGCTCAATATATCTAGCAGCATATCTCTGCACCGTTAGAGTTCCTTAAGTCAGGCTTGAGAACTCATCGACCTTCGCATCACAAGTGGAAGCTGAGAAGTATCTCTCGAAAAATACCTCCTTGAAGTGGCTCCAAGTCATACCAGATGGACCAGCTCTCTGCTTCTTAAGCAAACTCACAGTTGTCCACCATATTTTAGCTTCTCAAGCGAGCTAAAAAGTATAATAGAGAACCTTTTGCTGGTCAGTGTAGTGCAGAGCTTCTAATATCTTTTCGGTCTTCTGCACCCAATTTTCTGCTACTATCGGATCGGGTCCTCCAATAAATGTCAGAGGGTGCGTGCAGGTGAACCTCTCTATGGTACAACCCATAGTAGTAGGACAATGCTCACGTCTTCTAACCTTTCACCCGATCTCTCGCATGATTTACCTCGTCAAACCCTGAGGCACAGAAGGAGACTCTATACTTGCAGTCCCCTCGGAACTACTATCCAAGTTGTTATCCTTGGGTTCTATTCTGAAAGTAAGATAGGAGTTGGTTAGAATTCTTATGCCATACATAGTTAACACAATCATTGAAAGTTAATCATGTTAACTACAACTCTCATAGGTCCAGGTCTGTCCAACCACACTGACACGAAACCATCAATGGTTTGTTATGATTTTACTGAAATCGTCATTCCAGGAAAAACACAAAACACCCCCAATGAATCCCTGTCCAACTACAGGACAACCCTCGACCTACTCAACCCATTTCCTACATCCTATACTCTAGTATGTTCACATAAATATGCCCATTGACTCTATGAGTCCAATCCGGTTTTGATAATGACAAATCACTTGGTATTTGATTTATGCATTGAAATTGTGAACAAAAACTATATTTAGCATGCACGGAAGGATAACAAGTCATGGAAGCCATAAAGAATAAAGCATACATATCTTGGCAAGATCCATAGAACTCAAAGAGTGCAAGAATGAAGATGCAAGCAACAAGTTCAAGAGCGTCATGAGAATGGGTACTTAGAATCAACGTATTTACATTTTCATATGATTTAATTTGAGGTTCAAATCATAAACTAGAATTATCTTAGGTCTCATGCATTTCCTGAACATCATTAAGGGACATTCATGGACTTGGAAATAGTTTTAAAACCCCGAAAAAATATATTTATAAAAGAGCCAAGAAAGAAAACAAAACAGTTTTTTGAACTGAAAAGAAAAAATTCAGGATTTAGGAATTTCAGATGACCGAAATCATCGGTCAGTCACCTGAAGTTGTCACTTCGGAAGTCCAAAGTTAATCTCAGTCATCTGAATAATTTCTTCAGAAGACCAAATATTAATTTCAGTCGCCTGAAGAATTAATAGTGAAACACAGAACCTGGTAGAAGCACCTCAGAAGACTGAACTCAGACTTCAGTCGTCTGAACCTGACACTTCAATCGTCTAAACCTGACACTTCAGTCGTCTCAACCCCAAACTTCAATCATCTGATCCTGTGTCCAGGTTGATTTTTCGAAACTTTAAGGAATTTTAGTCGTCTGGGCCTTTGACCTCAGTCGTCTGAACTTGTGGGAAAACTTAAAAATATAATTTTTAATAAGAGAACTTGCGAGATATTTTTTGATCCAACGGTTGAAATTGATTCTAAGGGTAAGACACCTATATATTGAACATCTAAACCCTAGTACAAAAGGAAGATCAAAGAGAAGAGAAGAGAACATTGCTTTTGAAAGAGAATTGAGAAACTTGAGCATATAGCTATACGATTGCCTGCACTCTAGTTCATACTCATCAAGCTTGGGTAAATCAACTTAGAAAATCAAAGGGGATTCATTTACACATCTTGATTTCAACTTGGTATTTAGGTTTGGTTAATCCATTTGGTGTTTTCAAGAGTTTCTTATATCATCATCTGTTATTGAATATCATTAGAGAGATCAATCTAGAGTTTTCATATTCATATAGAAATTGTTTTTGCAAGTTCATTTCTTTAGAAAGTTTTTCTTTGGCCATTGATTAAATAGTTATCATTCAAGTGTGCTCTTAGTTAAAGACTTGATATTTTGGATACTTCAAAACTGTTTGATTAGATATCCTTAGAAGTTCATAACTATATATATATATATATATATATATATATATATATATATATATATTATTGAAGGATATTTTCTGAAAAATCTTATATTAGGTTTTGATCTTTGGAATACATATCATATATATATTTGCATATTACAAAAATTGTGGTGTGATTGAACATTTGAAAGAAAGCCTTTTGATTTAGATCTTTACAATATTCAAGACAAACTTTTTAACAAGATCATATTTGATATTTGAGCACCTTTTCTTCAAAGCTATTACTCATGCAAACATTTTGGAAGAATTGATAAAAGAGAAATTTGTTGAAGCATATATCATTCCTTCAATGACTGTATCATTACATACATTCTAAGCTTCAAGTTTCATCATATGATTATGTGCTAGGAATTTCAATTGTACTCACTAACTTTATTGTAAGCAACTTTGAAACCGAGTTTGAGGAGAGAGTTGTATCTTTTGTAAGCAGCGAATTAGGAGGAAGTTGTGCCTCTTGTAAGTAGAGTATGTAAGGGAAGCTCCGTCCCAATTTAAGGAGCAGGGATTATAGTGGAATTCTTGAGTGGGTTGCTAAAGGCGAGGACGTAGGCTGGGTTGGCTGAACCTCGTAAAATCGCGTTTGCCTTCTCTCTTCCCTTATCTTTTTAATTTCTGCAACGCACTTCATTAATTACATTGCATGTATGTTTGTTGAATAATCTCACACGAACTTGATAAGTAATTTGTTAAATTTAGACATAGGGACTAAGTGGTAAATAATTTCAAAGAATTTTAAAATACCCAATTCACCCCCCCTCTTGGGATTACACCTAAATCAACATTTGGTATCAGAGCCAGGTTTACATAGACTTAATTGTTCATTTGTAAAAAAATCATATGATACACATAAGTGTAACTCTATTTGGTGAGGGACACTCATCCACTAGACCACCAAGCTTCTGTGGTGTAAATTACACTTATTGGAAATTAAGGATGAGCATATACTTGTTAAACGTAGATTGGAAGGTATCGAAAATAGTTACTAAGGGAAACCATGTTCCCATGAAAGTAATTGATAAGGTAAATGTACCTAAATCTGAAGATGAATATACTGAAGAAGACTGGAAATCAGTACATATAAATGCTACTACAATGAACTTGCTTTTCTGTACATTAGATGTAAATGAATTTAAGAGGGTAATGGCATGTAACTCTGTTAAAGAAATTTGGAAAAAATTAAAAGTTACATATGAAGGCACTAAGGAAGTAAAAGATAGTATGATAGACATGCTCACCAGTGAATATGAAGCATTTAAGATGACAGCTGACGAATCTATTCAATCCATGTACACTAGATTCATACACATCACAAATTCCTTAAATGCACTTGGAAAAACTTACCCTACTTATGAGTTGATCAAGAAAATACTCAGGGGATTACCTCTAGTTTGGGAAGTGAAAGTTACAACAATAGCAGAAGGGAGAAATCTCAAGGAGATGTCTGTTGACGAACTCATTGGATTGCTCATCACCTATGAGCTGGCAATAAATGAGAGGAAGAATGAGCAAAGCAATGCAAAGAAAGCCACAACACTTAAGGCATCATCAAACAAATCTAGTGAGGAAAGTGATTCATAATCAAATGATGACATGGCCTTGCTAACAAAGAAGTTTAGAAAATTCTTGAAGAAGAATAAGAAATTCAATAGAAAATTTCAGAACTCAAAATCTGAAAAGGGAGAGTCAAGCATGAAGAAAAATAAGGAAGATCCACCAACATGCTACAACTACAGAGAGGTTGGACACATCAAGCCTGAGTGTCCCAAACTAGTGAAAGCCTTAAAGAAAAAGAAGAAGGTGCTGAAAGTCGGTTGGGATACACACAACAGAAGCGGTTCAGAATCTAAATCTAGCGATGACAAGATTGCCAATATGTTTCTAATGGCACATAATGACCTTGAGGTACAATAATCATTCTCATCATCTTCTTATTATTCTAGTGATTCTGAAAATGAAAATGACATGATTTCATATAATGAATTGAAATAAGAATACCTGTACTCTATTAAAATGCTTGAGAAGAAAATAAAGAAAATTTCTGAGTTGAAAGGTAAAGTCAAAGAACTTTCAAGTTTAGTTGAAAGACAAAATGAATCTCATGCATCTCTCATGAAAGACAAGGATTTGAAAATAGAGGAGTTAAAAAAGGATTTGAAAGATAAATATGAAATTATTTGTAAATTTACTGAAAGACAAAATAATTTTTAAAAACTCCTAGGAGCTCAAAGAAATTCCCTAGAAAAGGAAGGTCTTGATTTTAATGGGAAAAAAAATCTAAAACAAAGACATATACACATGGGATATTTTGTAAGAGAGTCAAAATCATATGTTCCAACTAAGGATTATCATAGAAATATTACATGTTTTAACTGTAAAAGGTTGGGTCACATAAAATTCAATTGCCCTTTCAAAAATAAAGATGTCAAAATTAAGAAAATATGGAAGGTCAAAGGAGAATCTAGGACTAACCCCCCTGGACCTAAGAAAATATGGATACCAAAGCTAGTTGTTTGATTGTGTCTTGTAGATATGCTTAAGATCATCATCCTCAAAAGACAAATGGTATATGGATAGTGGATGTTCACGTCACATGACCAGGGATAAAGCAAAGTTCACATCCATCACACCCAATGATGAAGGATTCGTCACTTTTGGAGATAATGCAAAGGGAAAGATCATAGGTGTAGGTAAAGTTTGAAATAATTCATCACTAATTATAGATGATGTTTTACTGGTTGATGGTTTAAAGCACAACTTATTGAGTATAATCCAACCGTGTGATAAAGGTTACAAAGTATCTTTTGAACATGACAAGTGCATAGTTGAACACAAAACTGATAACAAGATATTGTTCACTACTGAGTGTGACATGCTTCTTTGCTATGAATGAAATTAGCTGGATTTGGCATAGGAGATTAGGACACGCAAACATGGACTTAATATCTAAACTAGTTAAGGGAGACTTAGTTAAAGGACTGCATAAGAAAAAATTCGTCAAAGATAAAATTTGTGAGGCTTGTCAATTAGGAAAACAAGCAAAAACAAGCTTTAAGAAGATAAAAGAAATCTCCACTACTAGGCCACTTCAAATGCTACACTTAGATTTATTTGGTCCAAATCCAATTCAGAGTTTAGGAGGAAAATCATACGCATTCGCCATAGTTGATGATTTTTCAAGATATACAAGAGTACTATTCTTAGGTGACAAAGATGAAGCATGTGAACAATTCATAAGCCTGTGCAAGAAAATCCAAAATGAAAAGGGATATACTATCACTAAAATTCGAAGTGATAGGGGTAGAGAATTTAAAAATCAAGGCATGGAAGGCTACTGCAATTCATTTGGAATAGCTTATAATTTTTCGGCCCCTAGAACACCACAACAAAATAGTGTAGTTGAAAAGAAGAATAGGTTTATACAAAAAATGACTAGAACTATGCTTAACAAACATAAATTACCTAAGTATTTCTGGGCTGAGGGAGTGAATACCTCCTGCTATATTCTAAATAGAGTTTTGATTAGATCATCACTTAATAAGACTCCGTATGAATTATGGAATGGTCATAGACCAAACATATCCTATTTTCATGTCTTTGGATGTAAATGTTTTGTGCTTAGAGACAATGAACATTTAGGAAAATTTGATGTGAAATCAGATGAAGGTATCTTCCTAGGATATGCCTTAGATAGTAAAGTCTATAGAGTGTATAACAAACGAACAGTGACGGTTATAGAATCTATTCATGTTGTGTTCGATGAGTCAAATCCCTTCTCCAAAAGAGCTAATGAAGATGAAATTGAAATAAATAAGGAATTTGAGAAACTATCCATTGAGAATGATTCAGAAAAGAAAAATGAAATTGAGGAACCATCTATTGAAACAAATCACATTGAAAATGAGGTTAATGAACCACCTAGAGAATGAAAGTACATAAAGAATCACCCTATTGATCAAATAATTGGTGAACCATTATGTGGAGTAGCCACACGATCCTCACTTAGGAATATGATGAGTCATTTTGTCTTTCTATCTCAAGAAGAACCTAAGAATATGAGTGAAGCAACTGAGGATGAATCGTGGGTGTTGTCCATACAAGAAGAGTTAAACCAGCTTGAGAGAAACAAGGTATGGTCATTAGTTCCTAGACCTGAGGATAAAACAATCATTCGAACAAAATGGATATATAAGAACAAGAAAGATGAACATGGGATAATTGTTAGGAATAAGGTTAGACTAGTAGCTCAAGGATATAACCAGGAAGAAGGTATAGATTTTAAAGAAACCTTTGCACCTATAGCTAGAATGGAAGCCATTTGAATGCTTTTAGCCTATGCCGCTTATAAGGATTTCAAGCTATATCAAATGAATGTCAAGAGTGCATTTTTAAATGGCTATATAAGTGAATAAGTGTATGTAGAACAACCCCTAGGTTTTGAAAACCATAAGAATCCAGATCACGCGTATAAACTGACAAAAGCCTTGTACGATTTAAAGCAAACTCATAGAGCTTGGTATGAGAGGTTAAGCAATTTTCTAGTAGAAAATGGATTTATCAGAGAAAAGATACATACAAATCTATTCATAAAGGCTAAGAAAGATGACATTCTCCTAGTTCAACTATATGTAGATGATATCATATTTGGAGCTACAAATAAAAAATTATGTAATGAAGTTGCCAGTACAATGCAAAATGAATTTGAGACGAGCATGATGGGTGAACTAAATTTCTTCCTAGGACTTCAAATCAAACAAGAAAAACATGGACTATTTATAAATTAATCGAAGCACATTAGAGATCTGCTCAAAAAGTTTAATATTGAAGATGGAAAAATACTAGGTACACCTATAAGCATTTCTTTGAAATTAGATAAAGATGAACAAGGTATACCGATAGATGTCAAGCTTTATCGTGTAATAATTGGTAGCTTATTATATCTGACTGCTAGTAGACCTGATATAATGTTTAGCGTATGTTTGTGCCCAAGATTTCAGGCTGCACCAAAAGAGTCACATTTTTTAGCTGTTAAACGAATACTTAGATACCTGATAGGAATCGTGGAAATTAGGTTCTGGTATCCTAAGTACACATCTTTTGAGATTATCAATTATTTAGATGCTGATTTTGTGGGTAGCAAAGTGGATAGGAAGAGCACGAGTGGTACATGTCATTTCTTAGGACATTCATTAGTCTCTTGGTTTTCCAAGAAGCAAAATTCAGTTGCTCTTTCCACAACTGAAGCAGAATACATAGCGGTAGGTAATTGTTGTGCTCAAACACTATACATGAAACAACAATTGATAGATTTTGGATTAAGTTATGAAACAATTCCTATAAGATGCAACAATACGAGTGCAATAAACATCTCAAATAATCTCATACTACATTCACGAACTAAGTATATAGAAATAAGACATCACTTTCTTCGTGATCATGTACAAAAAGGAGATGTGACACTTGAGTTTGTATGCACGAATGAACAATGGGCATACATATTCACGAAACCACTTGTGGAGGATAGGTTTATCCAAATTAGGTGAGAATTAGGCCTGATGCATAGTCGAGAGGTTGCCTAGAATTACATTAGATAACATAATTCTGGGCGAGCAACGTCACTTAATAACATTCACAATTTGTTAAAAAAAAAAACCTCATAGTCAGCTCATTTATTCTCTTTCGGTATCACATTTTTAAGATGTAAACATTTTGGGATCACATAAATTAACATTTGGTATCCTCACATAATCTTTGAAATTTGGCACACTGTGTATGTTCACAATGCAATTTACATTTCACAACACAGATTTATGCATTAACAAGGGGGATGGTTGATGTCAAAAGGGGGAGACGTAAATTCTTTTTTGTCAAATTTGATGGTTGAACAAATTTAAAACTTTAAGAATTCAAATAGAAGAATAACATAAGGTTATATCCACTCATGCATTATTATTATACACCTTTTTGTTGATGTCAAAAGGGGGAGAAAAATTAGGAGTGTTAAAAATCACGAGCAAAAGCAAAAATTGTAGGCAAACCTAATTGTGCAAAGGGGGAGAAGAGTAGTAGCAAAAATGTTGGCAACACTAGTTGTATAACGAGGGAGAAAAATCAGACTATAGGAGAAGAATCAAGGTAAACAACTTATGTACTCACATGAGCATATTTCATTTGGAATCAGGCTAAACAACATATGTATGAACATGAGCATATTGTAATTGGAATGAGCATATTTCACTTACTAAATATTTGATGCATTAATTGAGGGGGAGCCTTGTTAGGCATAACCCATTTTATTCTATATTTTTGCTTGTGTATTTGTCATCATAAAAAATAGGGAGATTGTTGACTCTATAAGTCCAATTCGGTTTTGATAATGACAAATCACTTGGTATTTGATCTGTGCATTGAGATTGTGAACATGAACTATATTTAGCATGTACCAAAAGGATAGCAAGTCATGAGAGCCATAAAGAATAAAGCATACATATCTTGGCAAGATCCATGGCACTCAAAGAGTACAAGAATGAAGATGCAAGCAACAAGTTCAAGAGCATCATGGGAATGAATACTTAGAATCAATGTATTTACATTTTCATATGATTTAATTTGAGGCTCAAATTATAAACTAGAATGACCTTAGGTCTCATGCATTTCATGAACATCATGGACTTAGAAATAGTTTTAAAGCCCGAAAAATATTTTTATAAAAGAGCCAAGAAAGAAAGCAAAACTGATTTTTGAACTAAAAAGAAAAAAAATCAGGATTTAGGAACTTCAAACTACCGAACTCATCGGTCAGTTGCCTAAAGTTGCCACTTCAAAAGACCGAAATTAACCTTAATCGTCGGAAGAATTTCTTCAAAATATCGAAGATTAAGCTCAGTCGCCTGAAGAATTAAGGGTGAAACACAAAACCTAGCAGAAGCACCTCAGAAGACTGAACTCAGACTTTAGTCGTCTGAACCCCAAACTTTAGTCTTTTGACCCTGCTTCTAGGTTGATTTTTTGAAGCTTTAAGGAACTTCAGTTGTCTGGGCCTTTGACCTCAGTCTTCTGAACTTGCAGGAAAACTTAAAAATCTAATTTTTGATAAGAGAACTCGCGAGATAATTTTTGATCCAACAGTTGAGATTGATTCTAAGGGTAAGACACCTATATATTGAACATCTAAAACCTAGTACGAAAGGAAGATCAAAGAGAAGATAAGAGAACATTTCTTTTGAAACAGAATTGAGAAACTTGAGCATATAGCTATACGATTACCTACAGTCTAGTTCATACTCATCAAGCTTGGGCAAATCAACTCAGAAAATCAAAGGGGATTCATTTACACATCTTGATTTCAACTTGGTATTGAGGTTTGGTTAGTCCATTTTGTGTTTTCAAGAGTTTCTCGTATCATCATCTGCTATTGAATATCATTAGAGAGATCAATCTTGAGTTTTCATATTCATATAGAAATTGTTTTTGACAAGTTCATTTCTTTAGAAAGTTTTTCTTTGGCCATTGATTAAATAGTTATCATTCAAGTGTGCTCTTAGTTAAAGACTTAATATTTTGGATACTTAAAAACTATTTGATTAGATATCCTTAAGTTCATAACTATATATATATATATATATATATATTATTGAAGGATATTTTCTGAAAAATCTTATATTAGGTTTTGATCTTTGGAATACATATTGTATATATATTTTCATATTACAAAGATCGTGGTGTGATTGAACGTTTGAAAGAAAGCCTTTTGATTTAGATCTTTACAATATTCAAGACAAGCTTTTTACTAAGATCATATTTGATATTTAAGCATCTTGTCTTCAAAGCTATTACTCATACAAACATTTTGGAAGAATTGTTAAAAGAGATATTTGCTGAAGCATATATCATTCATTCAACGATTGTATCGTTACATACATTCTGAGCTTCTAGTTTCATCATATGATTATGTGATAGGAATTTCAATTGTACTCACTAGCTTTGTTGGAAGCGATTTTGAGTGTTTTACAAATTTCATTGTATTCATGATTCAGGTTGTGAACCATGTTTGAGGAGAGAGCTGTATTTCTTGTAAGCAATGGATTAGGAGGAAGTTGTACCTCTTATAATCAGCGGATGTAAGGGAAGCTCTATCCTAATTTAAGGAGCAAGGATTATAGTGGAATCCTTAAGTGGGTTGCTCAAGGTGAGGACATAGGCCGGGTTGGATGAACCTCGTAAAATCGCGTTTGCCTTCTCTCTTCCCTTCTCTTTTTAATTTTTGTAACACACTTCATTAATTACATTGCATGTAAGTTTGTTGAATAATCTCACACGAACTTGATAAGTAATTAGTTAAATTTAGACATAGGGACTAATTGGTAAATAATTTCAAAGAATTTTAAAATACCCAATTCACCCCCCCTCTTGGTATTACACCTAAATGAACAACGCCAAACCAAGTGTACAAGACCAAACAATATGGTTAGCTCTGATACCATGCTGTCACGCCCTGAACCCGCGGATGGGCCCTAAGTTTGATGTTAGTAACCTAACCTGTCTTTGTATCAATTAAAACATACATGATACTACACTGAATGAGGGTCCAACCCTGTGAAGTACCCGTATACCCTATACACATTCACATACATATACATACACATTACATACGCTGCAAAAATGTTCTTTATAATACATATAACGTACAATACCAGAGTGTATACATAACTAGAGTCTATGCTCCAAAATACAGTACGTAACCCAGGTGTCTACAAAACCCAACAATGACAACCCAGTTACAAAATCTGTACTTACTCAAGTACTATACGTAGCTAACCAATAACCACGTTTTTGAACGCTAGGACACTAGTTTCAAGTACTCGAAGGACCTGAAACACATTTGTATATTCGGGGTGAGACACCTCTCAATAAAGAAGAAACATGTTATATCAATGTGTGGCACATAAGTGTTATTTCAACATAAAACATAACACAAATGTAGTTCCACTATTTTCATAATCCAGTTCTAGTACATATGATACAAAACATACGGTCAGTGTCGTCACACTCTTCGGCCAAAATCGGCCGCATTACATGGAGCACCTTATAACCTAGCATTAGCTGAAGCCCCACAGTGATATCATTTTTAATATGATGTACACTCACACCCATCGGTGACCAACCGGAACAAACAGGTGATATTTCACACCCTCGGATATAGAGCTAGACACTTTCGCCCACAGTATTTAGCCGAGACATGGCGTTTGCCCACGGTAATTAGCCGAGAAGTGGCAATTTCACAAAACCTGGAACATTTTGGAACTCATGTTCCTATACCTCTCAGCTTATAGTAATTAGCCGTCATGGCTGTTTTCACAAACCTAGAACATTTTACATACAAAAGTTCATTCCACACTTATTTGGGTATACAACAAATCATATCGTTTTCAATTCGAGAATACATTTTAATATAAATTCAGGTATGGTCATCTCATTACCACAGTTTATAAAAACATATGATTTTCCAATAGGAATAGAGATGATACCCGAGACGCCCAATTTTCTCCAAAAACTGTAACCTGAAAATCCCGTATTTTCACCCGAAAGATTTTCCCAAATAAGTATCCAAAACATACATACAATGGTAAACTACAGGTTTATCGATTCCGATTTTAAAAATAACTGATATAAATAGAATCCCCTTACCTTTCCCCGAATACCAAAACCCAAACTCTATGGCTCTAAAACAGCGAACCGAGTTACCAAAACCTAAACAACGAAGAACAATACTTCCTTACAATACTATTCTCTACAAATCTACCAAAATAAAAATGGATTCAGAGCTTTACCTCGATTTTGGTTCAAAACCCGAAAATCCTAAAAACGAAGATCCGATCTACTATCCTCGATGAGATTCTCCTCCTGATCCACATGGCAATGTCGAATCGATGATTCTGGCAACAAACAACCTGAAATCCTAGAGAGAGAGAGAGAGAGAGAGAGAGAGAGAGAGAGAGAGAGAGAGAGAGAGAGAGAGAGAGAGAGTGAGTGAGTGAGTGAGTGAGTGAGTTGTTGACTCTATGAGCCCAATCCTATTTTGATAATGACAAATCACTTGGTATTTGATTTGTGCATTGAGATTGTGAACGGAAACTATATTAAGCATGCACGGAAGGATAACAAGTCATGGAAGTCATGAATAGTAAAACATACATATCTTGGCAAGATCCATGGAACTCAAAGAGTACCAAAATGAAGATGCAAGAAAGAATTTCAAGAACATCATGGGAATGGGTACTTAGAACTTATGTATTTACATTTTCATTTGATTTAATTTGAGGCTCAAATCATAAACTAAAATGACCTTATGACTCATGCATTTCATGAACATCATTAGGGGACATTCATGGACTTAGATATATTTTTAAAAACTCAGAAAATGTTTTATAAAAGAGCCAAGAAAGGGAGCAAAGCAAATTTTTAAATTAAGAAGAAAAAATCTAGGAATTTGTAAGTTCAGAAGACTAAACTCCTCGTTCAGTCATCTGAAGGTTGCACTTCAGAAGACCGAACTTAGCATTCAGTTGTTTAAGGATTGCTCTTCAGAAAACTAAAGTTAACCTCAGTTGTCTGAAGAATTTTTTCAGAAGACCGAAGATTAAGTTCAGTCATATGAAGAATTTATGGTGAAAAACATAACCTAGCAGAAACACCTCAAAAGACTGAACTTGGACTTCAGACGTCTGAACCCGACACTTCAGTCGTCTAGGTCTTTAACTTTAGTCATTTGACCTTGTGTTCAGGTTGATTTTTCGAAACTTTAAGGAACTTCAGTCGTCTAGGCCTTTGACCTCAGTCATCTGAACTTGCGGGAAAACTTAAAATTATAATTTTTAATAAGAGACTCATGAGATATTTTTTGATCCAATGGTTGAGATTGATTTTAATGGTAAGACACCTATATATTGAACATCTAAACCCTAGTGCTGTGTCTAAGATCAACAAGAACAAAAACAACGATAAGACTCAACTACAAGAAGAAGAAAATCAAAGCTTGGCAATACAATTGAGCATATTAGCACAGTTTGGGAGATCACACTACTGAGGTTGTGATTGGGATTTCAAATCTTACACTAAACATCTGAGCTAAGGCTACTTTCATCCTCAAAAGGTTTTCTTGTGATTATTATACAAGATTTTCAATATTGAGTTTTGGTAAATCACACTACTTGTTAAGAGTTAGTCTCATAGAGTTTTTCATATATATATATATATATATATATATATATATATATATATATATATTGATCTACTTGTTGATTTTCATTTTTCAAAGAGCTTGGCATTGCAAAATCCATTTTTGAATATTTGATAAAATGTTGATCTTGAGTGTACATATATATTAAATCATTTTGATAAAGTTATCACTTGAGAAAAGTTTTTATTATTGATTAGATATTTTTGGTTCAAGTGATTTTTCATTTGAAGACTTGATATTTTTAATATTCCAAAATCTACTTGATTGACAAGTCTAAATGTTATCTATATACACTTAAGAGAAATATTGTTGTGACAAAGTGTGTTTTCAAATCTTTGAAAATCTTCAAAGCTTTTTGTGTGTATTCAAAGATTTAACTTAGGTTCTCCATAGCATTGATTTATATAAATATTTTTGGGAGATTTGATTTAAGGGAAGTTAGTGAATCATATTTTTGCATATAATGATTATATCGTTTCATTCATTCCAAGCTTCAAGTTTCATTATATGATTATGTATTAGGAATTTAAATTGTACTCACTAACTTTATTAGATGTAACTTTGAGTGTTTTATTGATTTCATTGTATTCACAGTTCAGGTTGTGAATCGGGTTTGAGGAGAGAGTTATATCTCTTGTAAGCAGCAGATTAGGAGGAAGATGTACCTCTTGTAAGCAGCGGATTGTAAGGGAAGCTCCGTCCCAATTTAAGGAGCAGGGATTATAGTGGAATCCTTGAGTTGGTTGTTTAAGGTGACGATGTAGGCTGGGTTGGCTGAACCTTGTAAAAAATGTGTTCGCATTCTCTCTTCCCTTATCTTTTTAATTTCCATAACGCACTTCATTACTTACATTACATGTATGTTTGTTGAATGATTTCACACGAACTTGATAAGTAATTGGTTAAATTTAGGCATAGGGACTAAGTGGTGAATAAGTTTCAAAGAATTTTTCAAAATACCAACTATAACAACCCAATATATATATATATATATGTAGAATAATAATAATGGTCATTTAGTTAGTATCAAAATGAAAGTGTTTCTCTATTAAGATCCTTGATTTCATGTTTGATGCCTAAGAAAGACATTGTCTAAGCGAGTGCTCAGAAACCATTGCGGCTCAGTCACTCCCTGGAGGTCGACTTGGTCAAAATGGAATTTTATAAGATGAACAAGGTAGACAATATTTGTATACGTAAATAAGTACATAAAATGATATTTTGACTGACATAAATTTTAATAATAATAATAATAATAATAATAATAATAATAATAATAATAATAATATAGGTATCCTATGTGGGGCCCACAGGATCGTGTGGAGCCCACGTGAGTCTCGAAGCTGTGGGGGGCTCCACATGAGTCTCGAAACTACGTAGGGCTCATAAAACCGTATGAGGACTATTGGAGTTACGTAGGACCCACTTGGATCTCAAAGTTGTGTGGGACCCACAAAACCAAGTGGGGCCTACATGGGTTTTTGAAATTCGAATTGAATTATTTAAAAAAAAAATACTAAAACATAACTTTAAAAAAATAACAATGATAATAATAATGATTTTTAAAAAAATTTAAAAATATAAATTAATTAATTAATTAATTAAATGTGAGTGATGACAAGCACTCCACATAACCTTCATCCTTATTCCATACTTAACCCATACCTAACTCATCCCATGCCCATTCTTTAATTTTAAAAAAATTATAATTTCACCAATCTCCCCACACTTTTACAAATTTCATTTCTTTTCCAAAATTTTCCTATAAATAGGAAACTCTCAACCTTCATTTTTCACAAAAAAAATTTAAGGAAGAGAAGGATTAGTGAGTGAAAGAATTAGTGGTGGAGAAAGAATTTTTGAGTAAGTTCTCACTTACCCACTCTTTTCGATCTCATTTCTTAGAGATAATCATTGTGTTTGTAATACAAGGTAAAAAAAGAGGTAAGTAAATTTGATTATGTTATTTTTTTTTATTTAAAATTCATACCCGAGTTTATTTTGTAAGTAAATTTCAATTATATTAGTTCGTTCCATAAAATTTCCATGAGTTTATTTTTTTATGCATATTTAATTATACCAATTCTATCTTTAATATACTTGCATTTATTTTTGGGTTAAGAAATATTCTTCTCCCCTCAGGTAAATTTTCAGCATTTCTTTCTTTTCAAAAAAAATTATATATATTTTTAACACAAAAATTGTGTGGCATGAGTTTATTTCTATGTTGCATTTTTTTCATGAAAATATGAGTAAAGATAAGATTTTCACGAGATTGATTTAAATTACATAAATTATAATAAGATGGTCTTAAAACCCCTTATGGCAAATGAAGTTCAAAGTTACAGATGCTCAGTATCGCAGCTTAAAGTTTAAACGGATCAGAGTGCACCTACACTGTTTACAGAGTGATTATTTATGTTAGTGGATTTCTCCTGAGTGCACACCTGGTTCCGGACCAGGATTTAATAAGGAAAATTTCACTTAATGTTTATGTATGTTGATTTAGTCTCGTCGGCCAGTCAGTTAAGTAGTTTTTACAATATATGTTTATACATATTTAATTACATGTACAGAGTTACTAATGATTTGAAGGAAAAGTATAAGTTTATATGAAAAAGGTCATTCTTATGACTAAATGACATTTAAAGGAAACATATAAGGAAAAATATATGTATGTATATAATTAAATGTTTTTATAGTTTTAAAGTTAAAAGTTTAATTTAACAGTCATAGTTTATGGTTATTAAATTTTACTGTTATAATTGATGGTAAAAGTTTTATGCAAAAATTTTTAGATTTATATTTATTTTAGAAGCAGTTTTGAAGTTATAGTATTAAATATTATTTTACGAAATTTTTAAAAACTCATTGTGACCACACACTAATAATAATCTTATTTACTTACTAAGCATCGTCTCACCTTAATCATATTTTACATTTTAGATGACTCTGAAGGGCATATTGGAAATCTGGCATAGCAAGCATGTGGGTGGGATAGAAAAATAAGGATTTATTAGAAATATTAGTATGATGCCAAATGATTATCTATTGTGTAATTTTTCTTTTTTGAAAATGAATTATTGTAATACGGTTAATTAGCGCTCTGGTTTAATAATAATTGAGTTTATTTACTTCTTCTGTAAATCAATGGTAAAAATTAAATATCTGAGACCCTTCGGGGTTGGAGTATTACATTTAGTATCAGAACAATAGGTTATAAGTTTTGTAGATTTTAAGAAATAATTTTACCAGAGCATAGGCATAACCATGATGTGGGTAAGATTGGGTAAATTAGGATGTTTTTCTTTTGCCTATAACTTTGATTAAATTTTAAAGATAAGATTATGATAACTCTAGTCCTTTCCCTCAGAATGGACCTGAAGAACAACAACATGAGTGTTGAAGGAAACGACAATAATGTGGGAACTTGCAATGGAGAAGACATTAAATGCTACTACAGTGTTGCGTGATATGGCGCAAGTCATGGCGGAACTTTTGTAGAACTCCAAGGAATGAAATGGTCCACCAACCCATAAAGGTTGTACGATGGAACAGTTCAATTGAATACACCCTTCGATTTTTTAGGGAAAGACTGATCCAATTGCTGCAGAAGATTGCATGCAATCATTGGAAGAAATACTATGAGTCCTTCATTGCACGGATGAATAAAAGGTGTTATATGCTGCCTACAAAATGACTAGTGAGGCCAAAAGCTAGTGGAACTCGAAAAAATTATTCCTAGAGGAAGGACTAAATCCAACAATCCTTACATTGGAGCATTTTAAGGAAGTCTTTTTTGAACAATTTTTCCCCAAAACCACTAGAGATGCTAAGGCCAGAGAGTTTTTGGAGTTAAAATAGGGAAATATGATCGTACAACAATATGCAACAAAATTCATTGAATTTTCCGATTTGCATCATATTTGGTTCCAGATGAATCAAAGAAAGCCCAAAAATTTGAAGAAGGCTTGAACTCAAGGATTTATGAAATGGTAACAGTATTCGAGCTTGATGATTTCTCCCAGTTGGTGAACAAAGCAACGAAGGCAAAAGAAAGTCTACAAAGGAGTGCGGAAATATCTGACCAGAGAAAGAGGCCCATGCCACAAGGGTTTCACTCTAGTAGAAATCAAGGATCTTGGAAAAGGAACAACAACAACAACAACAACAACAACAATAATGTGGGGCAAGGACAAGCAGCAAGAAATACAAATAATGCATAAAGCACCCCTTGTCCAAAATGCAACAAATTACATGGGGGTAAGTGTTGGGCCGGATTTGGGGTGTGTTATCGGTGTAGTAAACCTGGTCACATGCAACGAGAATGCATACAAAACAACTCCTACAATCCAAATCAATAAAGAGAAAGCAACTAGGCACCTCAAAACAACAATCAACAGAACACCGCTTAGGCGAGTGTCTATGCCCTCACTCCAAGAGATGCAGAAAATACTAATAATGTGGTGACATGTATTATTCCCATATTCTCCAAGAAAGCAATAGTATTATTTGATTCTGGAGCTACACACTCCTTTATATCTATAACTTATGTTAAAATATGTGGGATAGAGACTCAGCCATTAGAAACTGAGTTATCTGTGGCTACACCAACGGGAACCTTGGTAGTATGTAGAAAAATACTTAAAGGTTACCCAATTTGTATTGAGGAAAGAATACTACTAGCTAACTTGGTAGTATTTAATATGCACGGGTTTGACCTAATTCTTGGGATGGACTGGCTAGCTTCTAGATATGCTAGTATAAATTGCTATAATAAGGAGGTGGTGTTTAGACCTCCTAGAGAGCAAGAATACAAGTTCAATGGAACTCGTGTATGCCCTTCTCCACAAATATTGTCGGTTATCCAGGCAAAGAGATTACTCTTGAATGGATGTCAGGTGTACCTAGCATGCGTGGTGGAGGCACCAAGGGAAGAATCAAAGATTGAGGATATCCCAATAGTAAGGGAATTCTCGGATGTATTCCTTGAGGATTTACCTAGGCTACCCCCTGACCACGAAATCGAGTTTGCTATCGACTTACTACCAGGGACGACATCGATATCCAAAGCTCCATACAGAATGGCACCGACAGAATTGAAAGAACTGAAGGAACAATTACAAGAGTTGCTGGACAAAGGATTCATCAAACCCAGTGTGTCACCATGGGGAGCACCGATACTATTCGTTAAAAAGAAAGATGGGTCGATGAGAATGTGTATTGATTATTGAGAGATAAATAAAGTAACAATTAAGAACAAGTACCCAATACCTCGCATAGATGACTTGTTTAATCAACTCCAAGGAACACAAGTCTTTTCTAAAATTGACCTCCAATCAGGGTACCATCAAGTGAAAATCAAATCAAAAGATGTTCCAAATTTGAACTAGATATGGTCACTATGAATTCTTAGTCATGCCATTTGGACTGACCAATGCTCCTGCTGCATTTATGGACCTTATGAATAGGGTCTTTCATGAATATCTAGATCAATTTGTGGTGGTCTTCATTGATGATATTTTGATTTATGCAAAAAGCCCCCAGGAACATGAGAACCATTTGAGGCTAGTACTCAAAGTACTAAAAAAAGAAACTCTATGCCAAACTTACGAAATGTGAGTTCTAGCTAGAAAAAGTTGCATTCTTAGGGCACATAATATTTAAGGATGTTATTTATGTGGACCCAAGTAAAATAGAGACAGTAGTGGATTGGGCAAGACCGAAGAATATTCATGAGATCAGGAGTTTCTTATGTCTGCTAGGATATTATCGTTGGGAAGGGTTTTCTAAAATATCTGATCGTCTGACAAGATTGACAAGAAAGAATGTGAAGTATAAGTAGACTGATGAATGTGAGCCAAGCTTTCAAGAATTAAAGCAACGACTCATCACTGCCCCTGTGTAGATAATTCCATCAGGAGAAGATGGTTTTGTGATTTACAGTGATGCATCTTGAAAAGGGCTCGAGTGTGTATTAATGCAACAGGGGAAGGTCATTGCATATGCCTGTCAACAACTCAAGGAATACCAGAAGAATTATCCAACACACGATTTGGAACTGGAAGTTGTGGTATTCGCACTAAAGATCTGGAGACACTATCTGTATGGTGAAAGGTGTGAAATTTTCATAGACCATAAAAGTCAAAAATACTTTTTCACGCAAAAATTAAACATGAGACAAAGAAGATGGTTAGAATTAATTAAAGATTATGATTGCACCATCAACTATCACCCGGGAAAAGCCAACGTGGTAGCATATGCATTAAGTCGAAAGTCAATGAATGCATCAGTCTTGGCAATGGTGACCCAACATCAAATCATGATGGACTTAGAAAGATTCGGTGTGGAAATAGTGGAAGGAAATCATCAAGCTCTCATTGCTAATCTAGTAATCCAACAGACCTTACCGAAAAAGATTAAGGTTGCACAAATGGAAGATGTAAAGCTAGTGAAGATTATGGGTAAGGTACAGAGTGGACTGAAGGGAGACTTTAACATCTCTGATGATGGAGTTTTGAGATTCCAAACTAGATTGTGTGTGCCCAATGACAAAGATATCAAAAGAACAGTCTTGGAAGAAGCTCATCGATCTTTTTATACAGTGCATCCAGGAAGCATGAAGATGTATCGGGACTTGAGAGAGTCTTTTTGATGGAATAACATGAAGAGGAAGATTGCACAATTTGTGGAATAGTGTCTTACTTGTTAGCAAGTAAAATCTAAACATCAGAGACCAGCAGGACCACTGCAACCACTCCACATTCCCGAGTGGAAATGGGAGCACATCTCCATGGATTTTTTAATTGGGCTGCCTACAGCACTCCATGGACAGAACGCCATCTCGGTGGTTGTTGATCGATTAACGAAGACCACTCACTTTATTTCAATCAAAGTTAACTACTCTATGACCAAGCTTGTAGAGTTGTATGTTCAAGAGATAGTTAGACTACATGGTGTTCCCGTGTCTATCGTATCAGATTAAGATCCATGATTCACATCACAATTCTGAAAGAGTTTGCAAAGAACCTTGGGATCACGACTTACTTTCAGCATGATATTTCATCCTCAAACTGATGGACAATCGGAGAGAACCATCCAGATATTGGAGGATATGTTGAGAGCTTGTATACTAGATTTCAAAGGAAGTTGGATTCAGTATCTGCCATTAGTTGAGTTCGCCTATAACAACAGTTATCAAACCAGTATAGATATGGCAAATGATGAATTTTAGGTCCTGAGATTATACAAAGGACCTTTAAGAAAATTAAGCTTATCTAGGACAAAATAAAAACCGCTCAAAGTCGGCAAAGGAGCTATGCGAATACTCATTGGCGTGAGTTGGAGTTAGTGGGGGATAATATATTTTAAAAAGTTGCTCCAATGAAAAGAATCATGAGGTTTGGAAAGAAGGGCAAACTAAGCCTCAGGTATATTAGACCATTCGAGGTATTGGAGAAGATTGGTCCAGTTGCTTACTGAATTGCCCTACCTCCTGCACTATCAAGAATTCATGATGTATTCCATGTCTAAATGTTAAAGAAGTACGTTTTAGACCCTTCTCATGTGATAAGTTATGAGTTATTAAAAGTTAGTGACACTCTATCATATGAAGAAGTACCAATCCAGATTTTAGACAAGAAGGATCAGGAGTTACACACGAAGAAGATTTCATTGGTAAAAGTGCTCTGACACAACCATGACATTGAGGAAGCATCATTGGAACTAGAAGTAGAAATACACCAGAAATACCCACATCTTTTCGACGATAATAGGATCGGATAAAAGCACAACATTATACAAAGTACTCATTTTAATTTTTGTATATTTCGAGGAAGAAATTTTTATAAGGAGAGGAGGATGTAACAACCCAATATATATATATATATATATATATATGTAGAATAATAATAATGGTCATTTAGTTAGTATCAAAACGAAAGTGTTTCTCTGTTAGGATCATTGATTCTATATTTGATGCCTAAGAAAGATCTTGTCTAAGTGAGTGCTCAGAAATCATTGCGGCTCAGTCGCTCCCTAAAGATTGGCCTAGTCAAAATGAAATTTCATAAGATAAACAGAATAGACACTGTTTGTATATGTAAATAAGTAGATAAATGATGTTTTGACTCACATAAATTATAGAAATATATGATAAAATAATAATAATATAGGTATCATATGCGGGGCCCACAGGATTATATGGGGCTCACATGAGTCATGAAGCCATGTGGGGGGGGGTCCACATGAGTCTTGAAACTGCATAGGGCTCATAAAACCGTATGAGAACTATTAGAGTTACATAAGACCCACTTGGATCTCAAAATTGTGTGGGACCCACAAGACCACATAGGGCCCACATGAGTTTTTGAAATATAAATTTAATTACTTTTTAAAAAAAATACTAAAACATTACTTAAAAATAATAACAATGATAATAATAATGATTTTTTAAAAAAATTTAAAAATTAAAAAAATATATAAAATAAATAAATAATTAATTAAAATTAATTAAATGTGAGTGGTGATAAGCACTCCCACATAACCTTTATCCTTATCCCATACTTAACCTATTCCTAGCCCATCCCATGCGCATTCTTTAATTTTAAAAAAATTAAAATTTCACCCCTCTTCTCACACTTTTACAAATTTCATTTCTTCCCCAAAACTTTCCTATAAATAGGAAGCTCTCAAACTTCATTTTTCACAAAAATTTTTAAGGAAGAGAAGGATTAGTGAGTGAAAAAATTAGTGGGGAGAGAGAATTTTTGAGTAAGTTCTCACTCACCCACTCTTTTCGATTTCATTTCTTAGAGATAGTCACTGTATTTGTAGTATAAGGTAAAAGAAGAGGTAAGTAAATTTGATTATGTTAGTTTTTTTTTTTTATTTAAAATTTATACCCGAATTTATTTTGTAAGTAAATTTCAATTATGTTAGTTAGTTCCATAAAATTTCCATTAGTTTATTTTTTACGCATATTTAATTATATTAGTTCTATCTTTAATATACTTGCATTTATTTTTGGGTTAAGAAATATTTTAATCCCCTTGGGTAAATTTTTAGTATTTCTTTCTATTAAAAAAAAAATTATATATATGTTTAATACAAAAATTGTGTGGCATGAGTTTATTTTTACGCTGCATTTTTTTCATAAAAATATAAGTAAAGTTGAAATTTTCACGAGATTATTTTAAATTGCATAAATTATAATAAGATGATCTTAAAACCCCTTATGGTAAAGGAAGTTCAAAGTTATAGATGTTCGGTACCACAGTTTAAAGTTTAAACGGATCAGAGTGCACCCACACTGTTTACAGAATGGTTATTTATGTTAGTGGATTTCTCTTGAATGCACACCTGATTTCGGATCAGAACTTAATAAGGAAAATTTCACTTAATGTTTATGTACATTGATTTAGTTTGGTCAGCTAGCCAGTTAATTCCAGTCTTCGGACTGTACAACCTAGTCATGAGGGTAAACATGACTTACGACTAACAAGCCTAAGAGTTGTTTTTACAATATATGTTTATACATATTTAATTACATGTACAGAGTTATTAATGATTTGAAGGAAAAGTATAAGTTTATATGAAAATGGTCATTCTTATGCCTAAATGATGATTTAAAGGAGACGTATAAAGAAAAATATATGTATGTATATAATTAAATATTTTTATAGTTTTAAAGTTAAAAGTTTAATTTAATAGTCACAGTTTATGGTTATTAAATTTTACTGTTATAGTTTATGGTAAAAGTTTTATGCAGAAATTTTTAGATTTACATTTATTTTAGAAGCAGTTTTGAAGTTATAGATTTAAATATTATTTTACAAAATTTGTAAAAGCTTATTTTGGCCACACACTAATAATAATCTTATTTACTTACTGAACATCGTCTCACCTTAATCATATTTTACATTTCAGATGACTCTAAAGGGTATATTGGAAATCAGGCATAGCAAGCATGCGGGAGGGATATAAAAATAAAGATATATTAGAAATATTAGTATGATGCCAGATGATTATCTATAGTGTAATTTTTCTTTTTTGAAAATAAATTATTATAATATGGTTAATTAGCGCCCTGTTTTTATAATAATTGAGTTTATTTACTTTCGCTGTAAATCAATGGTAAAAAGTCAATATCTCAGACCCCTCAAGATTGGGGTATTACACCCAATTCACCTCCCCTCTTGGGATTATACCTAAATCTACATAAGTGTTTAAGTTCAAGAGAAAGAGAGAGAGAATTTTGATTTCTTAACCATGAAGCAATGGAAAATTAAACTTATAAACCTTTGACCCGACCAGACTCGTCGACGAGACGACATCTTCGTCGACAAGCCGCAGAAGGAAGTTCGTCGACGTCAAGGTGGACTCGTCAACGAGCTTGAGATTTTAGGACTTTCCAAAATTTCTTGGTATCTCCTCATCGACGAACCACTGAAACTCATCGCTGAACTGTACAAGAGACTTCGTCAACAAGAAAAGAAGCCTCGTCGACAAGCCCTGCTGATTTTTACCTTTTTAATTTTCCTTCTCTTTTCCTATTTGTTTAATACACCTATCTTGGGTTAGGTTCTTACGGCCTGAGATAGGGTTCATATGAGCAAGTAGTTGGTTTTCAGGTCCAGACCTTTTTAGAGCTGGTAGATTAAGATACAATTATTGAGTCTAGCCTACAGAGGGGTGCCCCAGCACAGAGCCAAAAGAAGAGACTCACATCTCCTGATTTCAGGCAGGTACCAGTAAAGGCCCTTAGAGAAGGTATGGTGACAGAGGAGGTCAGGGACAGGGGATGTGAGATCAAGGTGTATAGGGCAGACCAACAACTGGTACATGACTTTCATTTCACAAGACTATGAAGTGGTCATTATCCTTTATATTCTAGATTGTAAGGTATCCCTGCATCGAAGTTGAAACATGAACACTAGAACCAGAGTCAATCTACCATGTGTTAGAAGGAACTTGTGTCATATTAGATTCAAAACATACATAAGCTAAAAGCTTATCTTTCTTTTCTAACCAAGCTTTATGTTTTGGGCAGCTTTTCTTTATATGCCCATGGCCATGATAGAAATACCACTTTGGTCCATTATGTTCCTTCTTGCGAGTCTCATTATCATAGGATGTATCCGCTACCTTTAATGGATATTAAAGTCTAGCAGCTAGATTAGTCATATCAAGGACACATTCGTTCATTCCTCGACTACCATAAAACTTCATTATGGTAAGTTCATCCATTAACCTCCCTGAAAGGGATTCATCAGCTAAATGGAACCGATCTTCTACAGCCTTAAGGTATTCCTTTGCATTTTCTAGTTGAGGAAGTGTTGACTTAATATTATTTTCTAGTTGAACAATGATCACAACAATAATGCTTTGCGTAAAATATTTCCATTAGTAAATTATGTTCAATTTTTGGATCAACTTATGCAATATACTAATATTTACATTTACTGGTGATTTTCACCTAACCAGGCGTAATTGATAGCCTTTTAAAGTTCGATTAGTCTATTACCTTTGGGCATCCATCCCAATCTTACTATCATTCTTTCAATTATCCTAACTAATTCAATGATTACTTGAAAGTTGGTGCACCTTTGGGTCAACCATAATAATTGAATAACTATTCTGTAATAATTTTTGCAAAATCATATTTCGATCAACGTTTAGAATTTTTTTTCCTAGTAAGATCGCTTTGGTGACAACATGCTAACCATAAATAAACATTGCTTGATTGCTTACTCAGCAAAAATTTATCCAAGTTTAAAGCAGATAATTAATTTCTCACAATGAGAATTTTACTTGGATTAATTTTTTTTAATGTAAAATCTCACAACCCATATATTCAAACATGCATAAATATATTTAATAATCCAATTAAATATGTAAGTGGCCCAAAGCCAAGAATCATGCATCTCTTTTTTCAAAATTATCGCATTAAAGCATGTGATTCAACAATAAGATTTTACTGAGCAATTGATCATACCTTTTGTTCAACTCACAACTAAATCAATTTACTCCCAAAAATACTAGTAGAATCCATCTGTAAGTATTGAAGTTACAACAAATTAAAAATTTGAATCTGCCAAAAAATAAACACTCAACAATCACTTTACATCTTGAGTAGCGAGATTCACTATTTTAGAATCATGATATTAAAAACATAAAATCCCATAAATCCAGCAAAACTCATATAAATTTTATTTAGGAATCATATATTATATTAAATTTTTTTTTAATTCCAGAAAAAATATTATGAACACAAATTTTTATACGAAACAATAACGAGATCGTAAGGGGTTTACAGAAACGATCTTTATCATGCAAGGAAGATGACAAAAATTTCAACATGGTTATGATGCCACATGTAAGAAATCTATATGCTGCTATTAGCTAGACACAGGATCTTTATCATCATGATATTCACATACGTGTATAATCTATAATGCGGAAAACATAAAATATGCATATTGGGATCGTTCATGACGTATAAAAACCAATAAGAACCGTTTCTCTCGCTTAACCCCAATCTCTTTCTTGTATATCATTAGATGTATGGGAGTAGCCTGATGAATAGAGAACAAAGGTAAAGAGGACAATTCTTATATTTCTTTTTTTTAGATCATTCCTTAAACATATAAGAATGAATCTCTCATTTACAACTACTCCTCATAACAATAGTTATATAGGAAAATCTTTTTATCTTCCAACCATTAATCTCACATTATACGACTTTTCATTATCCATAAATAAGTCATTTCATTTTCTTATCATAAGTCATTTCACTTATCATGTAGAACACTTATCTTTCATGTGTTATTCATGTGGGACATGTCTTTGATATAATCCAACACAGCTCAGCTAAATGGTTCCTAGATTGAAGTTTTTTCGCATTTTATCTTTTTTTTTAAAAAAATAAAAATAAATAATGTCTTTTTTAATAATTCTGGGAATGACTTTAACGTAATCTCGCTTAGCGAGATTTGGCACATATTGTTTCGGAAATTATTTTTCTAAAAAATGCATTATTTAATATATATATTTTTTTAAAAAAAATAAAATGGGAAAAAACTCAGTACCTCTGCCCTCTCTTCCTTCTTTGCCTTTTATAAATTAAATTATATTTTTCAGCTTTGACTGGACGATCACATCCATTGAGGCCCTCTTCTTTGAAAATCGAGGTTACCGTACCCCTATTTACCATTTTGCCCATGGGCTTTCCCTCATTTTGCATCCTACACCTCTGCTAGCTGCCTCCACATATACTGATACACGCAAACCTCTAGGGTGTGGTTCAGGTGGTAGTGCGGGTTGCAGAAGTGTCTTTCACGAGATCAGGTGTTCAAATCCTCCTAGACTCGTTTTCGCTTCTGAACTTCTGAATTTACCTTCTCTTTGGAGTTGTGAAGTTAACTTCAAGAGGCACAAAATTAGTCACGTAGACCGTAAAATAGACGCATGGATACACGGTACGTATTTCAAAAAAAAAAAAACAATGATACACGCAACAAAATTTGATACACGCAACAAAATTGAGCCCATTATGAAAAAATAAATCTGCTTCTCACAATCTGACAGCTCTGCTTCTCACAATCTGCCAGTTCAACTGCAACCCCAATGCCACGTCTCAATCACCCAACCAAACCGAATGCCTCAGTAACTCCACAAGCTGGCTTGCTCTATTATTTTTTTTGGGTAACGCCCGGTATCCACAGCCGTGACTTGCTCTATTATTTACTAATTCCTTCCGAGTTTTTTTCTATTTTATTTTTTTATAAAAAAATTTATTAAATAATATATTTTTTTTAAAATAATTCTTAAAATGATACGTATCAGTACCGAGATTATATTAGAGTCATTTTCAGGATTATTATTTCAAAAAAAATATTATTTAAAATATATTTTTTTTAAAAGTAAATGGAAAAAAACTCGTAGTCAGCTTTTCTCTGCAGCAGAGGGAGGAAAGGACCACCACGAGACCGCAGATAGACAAAAACACAGAAGTCAAAAAAAAGAAAAAACAAAGTAAACTCTACTCGGCGAGGACGCGGGTGAATGCGGCCCAGCAAGCTAATGGTTGACATTGTATTTTTATAATCTATCTTATTTTACTTATTTAGTTGGAGACTTGGTCATGACTCCGCCGCCTGCAGAAGCTATAGCACTTGCATGGTAATTGCCTTGCGGTTTCTCAACTGGGTATGCATGGGGAACAACGACGATGAAGAAGGACGACGACGACCACTAACTCCGGGTATGGGACCCATATTAATTTTATATGTTTATATTTGCTTACTCCTTCCTTTCCAGTTCTATAAAAATATGGTTTAGCACACGACCTTCGATTATTAATTCCTTCCCAGAGGCCTGCAACTTAATTATTAAGAACTGCAGCCAGCTGCCAGGCTCCAGGGCCGGCTCTGCCTTTAGGCAATTGAGGTGCCCGTCTAAGACTTCAAATTAAGTGTTTTTCCGTTTTAACTTTTTTTTTAAAAAAATATATTAAATAATATCTCATTCTAAAAAGTATTTCTCAGAATGACTTTAACGTAATCTCGCTAGTCCAAGTAGCGATTTTTAACCAAATCTCGCTATTTCAAGTAGCGATTTTTAACCAAATCTCGCTATTTCAAGTAGCGATATTTACACGTGTCACTGGGGTTTATTTTTCGTAAAGCACAAATCTCGCTACTCCAAGTAGCGAGATTTACCACGTGTCACTGCAGATTATTTTTTGTAAAACACAAATCTAATTATGTGTTGTAAAAAAATATTATTTAAAATCTATATTTTAAAAAATGATAAAAAAGGAAAAAATTCGGTTCCTTGTGCTGTGGTGTTTTTTGGTTCATTGAATGGATTGTCTCGAGTGGACAGCCCCAAAAATGATAAATAAAGATGCAGTCATCGATTCTCCCGAGAGGCCGTGAGTAAATATTGATGACAAAGGATGCATTTTTTATACTAATACTTGTACTTGCTCCGCTATTCAGCCCAAGCCTGGCTGAGGAAGAGTTACGAGACGTAAAACAAAAAAAATATGCAGATTGGCCCGTGCATACTATATTGAATATAATGATTCCATCATTCATGATAAGATCAATAATAAGATAAATAAGTGTTCGAATATTGCTTCAAGAATTGAATAGTTGGAACTGAAATCCAAAGCTACGCAAGTTAAATTAGAAGAAGAGAAGATTAGCTAATTAATTAGCCTGATTAGTTAGTTTTCTTTATTCTTGATTCTTGTATTATATAAATACAAACATATACTCTGTATTTGAAGCAGATAATAGAGAAGAATTTTTCAACTTATGTAAAAGCTTCACATGGTATCAGAGCACTTGCTTCCCTTCCGCAATTTTTTTTAATTTTCAAGAAACCATGAAAGCTCTGTTTTTAGCCACACTGCGCCTCCAAATTCTGAACAGTACGAATATTCAGAAAAATTCTGACGCTGATCAAGAGAAGTTGATAGATTAGTATTATGTATCAGCATTATTCTGGTATCAAATTGCAAAGCCTCAAGTGAATTGCTTTTATCTCTGGTCTTTACAAAGAAAAATTCGTTGATCTGCAAATTTTTTATATTTCTTCAAGAAATTCCATATATGACTTCTGCTGATAATTCTACCAGTTCTCAAAATTGTCATCGTATGATCAATCTTTCTGATGATTTATCCAGTCCATATTACTTACATCCAAGTGATAATCCTGGTGCATTACTGGTTTCTAAAATTTTTAGTGGTGATAATTACATTGCATGGAGTCGGTCAATCACCATTGCTCTAACAGTTAAAAATAAGGTAGCATTCATTGATGGCTCGATTCTTGCTCCTTCTATAAATCAGTGTTCTCTCCATACTACATGGCTGTGTGCAAACAATCTAGTTCTTTCATGGTTAATGAATTCCATTTCCAAGGAAATAAGAAATAGTCTTCTCTATGTTACATCTGCTGTTGATCTTTGGAATGAGCTGAAAACAAGATACTTACGAAGTGATGGTCCCAGATTTTTCATCTTGAAAAATCTCTTAGTTCTATTACTCAGGGTTGTTTATCAATTACTGAATATTTTAATTCATTCAAATCATTATGGGATGAATATATTAACTACCGACCATTCCCTACATGTAGCTGTGGTAAAATGGCAACTTGTACCTGCAACCTATTTGATTTTTTGTTGGTTAGACAACAATCTGATTATGTGTTGAAATTTTTGATTGGTCTGAATGATTTCTATGCTCCAATTCGAAGTCAATTGCTTATGATTTCGCTATTACCAAGTATGGCAAAAGTATTTTCTTTACTACTTCAAGAGAAAAGTCAAAGACAACTAAATAATGTTGTCAGCAGTGAAACTCATGCTTTGATTGCCAAAAAAAACATTCAGCCATCTGGGTTTTTGAAATTCTCAAAGGATAAACAGAAGAGATTTTCTCTATACTGTACACATTTGTTGATACAATGGGCATACAATAGAAAAATATTTTCATCTTCATGGTTTTCCTCCTGGCTGGACTGGACCAAAAGGAAAAAGGAAGCCACCTACTGCACATGCTGCCATGAAAACTCCTGAGCTTTCTCTTCAACAGAGTAATGAGGATCCAAAGTTTTCTTTTACTTCTGAGGAATTCAATAAATTATTAGTACTTGCAAATTCTACTTCATCTCCAATATCTCATCAAACATCTTCTCCAGCTGTTAACATTGTTACTTCTCAATTTTCTGGTAACCCTTCAAATTTTTGTTATTTAGTTTCTTCATATCTGCAGAATGTACATTCATGGATTCTAGATACAGGTGCAACAGATCACATGATATGTTCACCTTCATTATATTCTTCTCCACCTACACCAATCAACACTTCCATAAATTTGCCAAATGGAAACTCTTTTCCAGCTTCACACATTGGTAGTATTTGCATTTCAAATATACTGTCTTCACATAATGTGTTGTGTGTTCCCAGTTTTTCATTCAATCTGTTGTCTGTTTCTAAACTAACAAAACAATCTAACATTTGTGTTTCTTTCTTTAACTCATATTGCCTTCTACAGGACCAATTAACAAAGAAGATGATTGGGACCAATTAACTTATACTGCCTTCTTTAACTCATATTGAGAAACATGGACTGTACCATTTATCTCAAGTTCCTTCAAAGGATGCTACTCACAATCAAGCCAAGTTTCATTCTTCATCTTTGGCTTCAACCATTACCCAAAATCAATTAGATACCTGGCACTACAGACTTGGTCATGTTTCCAACTCAAGGTTACCTTATCTTAAACAGCTGGAGTCATCCATATCTTTTAATACCACACATGTTTGTGATGTATGTCATTTAGCAAAACAAAGAAAACTCTCATTTCCTGTATCTTAGTCTAGTTCAAAGAACAAATTTGATTTGATCCATTGTGATATATGGGGACCATTCAATGTTATTTCCTATTCTAGTTTCAAGTATTTTCTTACTATAGTTGATGATCATACTCGTTGTACTTGGGTATACATGCTCAAGATGAAATCTGAAGTTTCTTCTATCGTTAAAAATTTTTGCACAATGGTAGTAACCCAATTCAATGTTCCTGTTAAAATAGTGAGATCAGATAATGGTCTTGAATTTCTTTTAACTCAATTCTATAATGACCATGGCATTATACATCAAAGATGTTGTGTAGAAACTCCACAACAAAATGGTGTTGTGAAAAGAAAACACCAACATTTGTTAAACACTGCCAGGGCCTTATTGTTTCAAGCAAATATGCCTTTACCTTTCTGGAGTGACTGTGTATTAACTGCAGCTCACATTATAAACAGAATTCTAACTCGAAGTCTTAACAACCAAACACCATCTGAAATGCTTTTTGATAAACCTCCTAATCTTTCTCATCTTAAAGTATTTGGTTGCCTTTGTTTTGCATCAACACTTACAACCCATAGACATAAATTTGATCAAAGATGTACCAAATGTTTATTCTTGGGTTGTCCTTCTAACATAAAAGGTTACAAATTAATGGACCTTAATACTAATAAAGTTTTCATCTCAAGAAATGTAGTTTTTTCTAAAAATATTTTTCCTTTGAAGGTTTTTTCACCTAATCCTGAATCACATTCTTTGTTATTCCCTCCATCAGCTTCTACATCTGATTTTTTTTATTCTTCTAATCAAACTCCTCCATCCTCTTCACATTCAACCAACAATCATCTAACATCTTTGAACAATGTTCCCATCCCAGATATTATTTCACCACAACTCAGGAAATCTTCAAGAATTACACGACGGCCAAGCTATTTGCATGATTTTTACTGTGGTACAGTTTCCAAGGTTTCACTTGCAACTTCTTCATCTGATATTGCTAATTGTTTTTCTAATAAAGGTATTCTATATCCCATCTCTGATTATCTTTATGAAAAACAATTATCTCCTTCTCATAAAGCTTTTCTAGTCTCCATTTCAGCTTCTAAAGAACCCAAAACTTACAAATTAGCTACTCAAATACCTGAATGGCAAGCTGCAATGCAAAATGAATTAAATGCCTTGGAATTAAATAAAACTTGGGAACTTGTAACTCTTCCTCAACATAAACAGACTATTGGTTGTAAGTGGGTATTTCCAATTAAGTATAAGGCAGATGGAACTATTGAAAGGTACAAAGCTCGATTAGTAGCTAAAGGTTACACTCAACAAGTAGCCTAATTTTTTTAAAATATCTTTACTCATATTAATATTTAAATTAGAAGGATCCGACAGTTTCATTTATTAAGTCAAATGACAAAAATACTTATCATAGATAGTGTTGGATCTTGGTGATAATAATAATAATAATAATAATAATAATAATAATAATGCAATTATTATTTTACAAAAAATTCATTAATATTGTATTGCTGCCCCCATATGTTTATTGCTGTTCATTCATATCTAAATTTGCAACCTGGTCTTAATTAACAACAATTCTGACTTTATATGTAAAATAAGAACCACGAACCAACTGTTGTAGAAATACAAATGGCTCGGTATACACTTTTTAGGATTATATTTTATTTGGTAGTTCTAAAGATAAATCATCATATCATACAACTCTTTTACTGAGTATACATTTCAACCCTATTCAAGTTGAATTGCACCTAATTGACTTCTTTCCTTTTTCTTCGGGGGCCCGTTTGGTGTTACTTTCAATATTGTGAAATTAAAAGTAGAAATAAAACCTAAGAAACATACATAGAGAGACTAAATTATATTTCACAACGTTACATTCACGAGACTCATATACATTGAACTTGTCAAAATAGTAAACTAATTTCAGCAGAGTCCTGTTTAAAAATTGAGCATATCCATCCACGCACCTGTGCAAATAAAACATTCTTCCAATACAGTTGATACCAGTATGTTCACAACATTACATTCACGAGACTCGTATACATTAAACCTATCAAAATAGTAAACTAATTTCAGCAGAGTCCTGTTCAAAAATTGAGCATATCCATCCACACACCTGTGCAAATAAAACATTCTTCCAATACAGTTGATACCAGTATGTTCACAACATTACATTCACGAGACTCGTAGACATTAAATCTATTAAAATAGTAAACTAATTTCAGCAGAGTCCTGTTTAAAAATTGAGCATATCCATCCACGCATCTGTGCAAATAAAACATTCTTCCAATACAGTTGATACCAGTATGTTCACAACATTACATTCACGAGACTCGTATACATTAAACCTATCAAAATAGTATACTAATTTTGGCAGAGTCCTGTTTAAAAATTGAGCATACCAGTATGTTCACAACATTACATTCACGAGAATCGTATACATTAAACCTATCAAATTAGTACACTAAATTATACCTGCTTTTCACTTTACCTATTGCTGCTCTATAGATTCAGAATTAAGTAAATTACATTATGTACAAATGATACTCCAAACAATAAGGGACGTGTACAAATGATACTCCAAACAAGTTGAAATAAAGGAGAAATGATATATTCTATACAAATAGATGTTGTACAAATGAAGTCATTACTAAATACATTATGCCCAAATGAATAATGAATAAATACATTATGTACAAATGAAGCTGTAAACATATATCTGATGTACAAATCAAATTATGAACTAATTCACAACTGCATATATCGGCTACTCGGTACCGCATGGAGGTCGTCTCCGGTGTCGGGGTGGCTGCCGTCTGTGTCTGCCCTCACTTGGCTGCTCCTCCGCATCTGGTGTCCGGTCACGTCGAGGGGCTACATGTCTGTCATCTCCACCCACACGTACTGGAGAATCCCTCTCTAGGTGAAGCTAAGGAGTTATGTTGTATGTAGTCTCTGGACGAGTCCGAGTTGGCAAGCCGGGTGCATCCACCTCCTCCGCATTGAGAGGGTCGTCTAGTAAGTACGACATCGACGGCGTCGTGGCAGAGTCAGATTGATAATCCGCCGGTCTATTGGAGGGTCCCGCAAAATTAGCAGCGGACGGCCCAAACACATACTCCTCATGTACAATGGGTGGTGAGAAGGTCAGACTCGATGGATGGCTGGAGGTAGCTGCTCGACCCCCTCGTACTGGAGCTGCTCGACCACCTCGTGGAGCCGGCGTCCGGCGTGGGGTAGGGATCCGTCGCCCGTCCTCGTAGACAATGTCCAAACCAACTCTCGCTAAATCGCTCACAACGGGGTCTGATGATAGCGACTCCACCTGGTGTAATACGTCAGCCTGCATCATACGAAAATAGTGTTTAAAACATTGAACTACTAATCATCACGGTAACAAATTAGGTAAACGTTTGAGTAAGTGTACGAGGCTCATGTAGACCGCCGCAGTCCTATCTACGAAGCGACGTGTGATCGACCTATACCACGCGTAATATGGATCCTCCGGACGCATCGGGCCATCTGCCCGGACTCCCTCGACAATGTAGTCGCGCCTACGTACCCACATACTCATGTACATGGCATGCTCCGCTGCCCAATCTTTGTTCCCCCGACCGCGACCATCAATCTCGTGCAAGTCCTCCCCACGTACATCCACCCCTGAGGTACAGAAGCGACCGGGAATGCCCTGTCGAAAGCCAAACTGGCGCATCACTCGGTCTGGGAGATGCCACTCGACAATATGAAAACATATAAGTGGCACTCGGGCAACCCAGAGGTCCGACCCAACTGCATAACCAGGTGGTAGGTCGGCAACAATGTCATCCGTGTAGGGCGCCCATACAAACTGCGCGTAGATATATAGTAAATGTCAGAGGTGGGACGGGAATATATGCAAATCTTGAAATAGCCCTAAATACACATAACGGAGACTACCTCGTGCTCCCGGTGCATGTCCAGCTCGAATCTATACCAGGGCAGCGTGTGTTGCGCAACATTAGGCGCCAACAACTGATCCCTCTGCCTGTACACAATAGAACGTATGTTAGCAAGGTCTAATCACTACTACGTACTACAACTGAAGCAAATGTTAGTTGCACGAGAGCCGTAATGGGAAGGCTACGTGCGCCTTTTAGGACGGCGTTGAAACATTCGACGAGGTTGGTGGTCATGTTTCCATACCTCTTTCCACCGTCGTGGCACTGAGTCCACATATGAGGAGGGATCTGATCGAAGTACGACTTGGCTGGCTCTCCACCCTCGTCGAATATCCTCTCCATCCAGGTATCAAATTTTCTCACCTGATGCTCCCTTCCGGCTCGCTCAGCCATTCGCTTCATATTCACACTCCGAACTTTCGTATTAAAGTTGCTTACGACATGTCGAAGGCAAAATCGGTGGTGTGCACGTGGTGGTTGCCAATCAGGATTGTGCTGCACCGCAGCGATAATCCCTGGATGTTGATCTGATATGAGGCAAATGTCGTCCTTGTCGGTAATCAAACGCAAAGAACACAGAAACCAATTCCATGTGTCGAGGCTTTCCTCTTGCACAATAGCGAATGCAAAGGGAAATATTTGCCTATTTGCATCGGGGCACGTCGTAATAAGGAGTTTGCCCTTGTACTTACCGTACAAGTGTGTCCCGTCCACACATATAATGGGAGGGCAGTGACGAAAACCCTGAATAGATGTTGCAAATGACCAAAATACGAATACGAAGGTTGCGCTGTTAGTGTTACCTGGAACTGGAGTTGACCTCCACCTCACTGTACTCCCAGGATTGTACGCGCGCATCACTTCCATTCACTTCGGTAACGTTTCATACGATTTCTCCCAATCACCGAAGACTTGGGCTATTGCCTTCTGTTTGCCCAACCAAACCTTCTTATAAGATATTGAATACCCGAATCGACGATCAATGAACTCCTTCAATGTAGCGATCGACATCGACGCATCTCCCCTGATCATAGTCACTATCTCCCCAGCAATAAGGGACGACGTGATTTGGTTATGGTCCTGCGATATAAGTTCATTCAGACACGTATGCGGACCACTATATTGGGTGATTTCAAAAAAACGGTGTATCATCCGATACATGGCATGCAATCTCCATGTGCAATCGTGGTCCTTACACCTAGCAACCCACAACTCAGGAGTAGATCGCACGACGTGGAAGTCATGGTGGGTGCGAGTGTGATATATTCGCACTGCGGTGATCAATTGATCCTTCGAACCGAAGAGCATCCCCTTACTCAACTCAGAGGATTCTTCCCAACGAGTGACGCGTATGGGAAGCTCATTGACTGCAGTTAAATCTGCAGCAGCTAGGTCAATATAACCGTACATCGGAAGCTCGCCGATGAGCTGCGTGTCAAACGTGGCGTCGTCCGTGTCATGGTGAGGTAAGTTCACATCATCGGGGACATCATTTAACCCTTCACCCATTTCCTGCTTGTGCATATGTTCGTCTTCAATATGAACATCATTTGTAATGTTCATGCCCTCGTCCAATGCGTCGTTCGCAATGGCAAACAACGATGCTGGTACCGCACTTGGGACATCTTCGCAACCTCCCTATGGAAACATCTGAGGAACAGGTGCTTCGTACTCCGACGGTTGGAATGATGATCCCAGATATTCATTAAAATCGACCGTGGACGTAGCACGAACCTCCCGACCAACATCGACCTGATGTGTTTATTCGGTGTCTTCATCGACTTCACCCAATTGCTCTGCGGGCTCATCTGGTTGCCTAATTGCAATTACACCCACTTGAGGAATAGTCTCGACATACAATTGCATCGTCAAATATGTCTCACCAACACAGTGTGCGTCCAATACAATGCGCAACCCATAATCATCTGAAATCGGAACAGCCTCATAGAACGCTGTATTATTTAACTCTCGCGCAGGGTATCTTGCGGTCACCCGCAATGCATATTGATCTGGATCAATATGCAAATATTTATATATCTTCGTATATAATTTACTTAATTTACACTTACGGCCAATTCGAATAAGTCGAACTAGCCAACTATTATACCTAACACCATCTGTTGCGGTTATAATGTTCCCCCCTATATATAAAAATATCGTGACTGGATCACTACTTGAGCTTCCTGCCATTTGGATCGGCGATCGGGAAATAAAACAAACGTACGCAAGACAAAATTGTATGTATAAGTGATGTGTAAATGAGACGAAATAAGTAATAACTATAAACCAAATAGATGTATACAAATTCTAATGAATGAATGAAGTTAGAGTTTGGACCTAACTTTCCCAGAAAGAAAATAAATAGATGAATTCAGCGTCTATGAATAAACAACATGAATATGTATTGATTTTCCCCATATGACATATTTTTCAGATTTTCCCAAAATTGTAATTCAACTTAGAATCCAAAGAACTATGAAATGGTGCTCTTAAGAGTATTTTTTCCAAAATGGTACTTCGTACTCTGCCTCATTATGGGTTGGGTTGCTACTTAATTTGAAGTTCAATTTTGTTAAGTAGCCTTTTGAGGATTCATTGCTAATCCAAACAGCCATACTCAAAGGAGTTGAAGGGATCTTTTGGAAAAATGTTACTTAGAACGGATAACATCCCGATTCATGAAATGGGAATGGGATTGTCTTATGGCAAGTGCTTTAAAATGTGAACACTGCATTTATATCGATATATTGGTGGAAAGTACATAAATTCGGGGAGGAAAAAACTCATTACTACTCTCCTTTAATAATGTGACTTTTTAGCTATCATCTCTACAGTGTTCCCAGTCAGCGTTATCGACGGTGACTAGTTGAGGCCGGTTTCGCCCCCGTATCGTTGGATCTTTAATGGTGCTCTGTCGATTGTGGCCTCCTTAGGCACCCCGCACCCTAGGATGTTATACATATGGGGCTTTTTTCATGGAATTTTTTATTTTAATTTGATCCCTAAGGAACCGCATTTTTTAGAACTACTGCACCTACCAAATAACTCGGATAATCCAACTAATTGTCTTCTGCTACTTTAGGATTCTAATGATGGTCAGCTGTTCAAGCACCTTTCTTTTTTGGCAGTTTATGTGCAGTGTAGGAGTTGCCTCTATTTTAATATTCGTTAAAGTCATTGTTCTATTACATAGGATGGACTAATGACAGAGGATGGGTGAGATAACCTTTCATAACTAGCGCTGTGATTCTGTGAACATTGCCTCTGTGTATGTGATTTTGGGTGAATTAGAATTGAGTAGATTGTTGGAAACCAAGTAGTACGCTTGTCAGTATTGGTGAACAAAATATAACAGAAATTTAGGCTATGAGCTTGGAGAACTAAGAAAACTCTTCACTCGAAGAGAACTTGTCAAACCTTGCCCACATGATCATCTTAGTCTAGGAGAGGGAGAACTCATTGATGTCCGAACAGCAATTCACATTATAGCTGGATTCTTGAGTAGGCAGACAAAGAGATAATAAATTTTATTTTATTTTCATAACCTACACACACACATTCCCAAAGCAACATTTTTTTCATAGCCTACACACACACATACATATATATATATATATATATATATATATATATATATAAGTATGGAAAAAATCCCACCCGAAATACTAGTGTCAAAAACAAGTTTTAACATTCTTCTCGAGATGGGTTAAAATTGGAGTCTCATGTATGAGAGAGAGATTATTGGAATTATTGTGAAAGGTACTAATAATCAATTATTAAGTATTTGGAAAGATTTATCTTATGAGTTAGTTTTTGAAATTGAGAAGGCGTAGCATCCAACAATATATATATATATATATATATATATATATATATATATATATATATATATATATGAATCATTGTGCTGTGCTGGCCCTAATTTTTTTTTTTATTAGTTTTTTGAAGAACCAATTCATAAATCTAAAAATAAAATAAAACTATTTAGTTAAAGATTAGAAAAGTGAACAAGAAAACATATTATATAAATATGTTTCTTTATGTGGTCATTTTTTCGTTTTTATTTTCAATTTTTAAGATATATATATATATATATATATATATATATATATAAGCAATAATATAATATTTTTAACAAATTTTCAATTGTCATATAAAAAAATATTTTATTACAAAATAAATTTGGATAGTACAACAATTAATTAAAATAATTATAATAAATTGTTTCTTCTTAATAATATTTTTATTATATATTATTTGTAATTTTATTTTTTAATTATATATTTAAAATATCAATTGATTTAAAAATAATACATAAATATTATTTAATTAAAAAAATTAACTTATATTAATTTTCATAAATATTAACCAAACATATTGTCAAATTTTAATTTTTCAACTAGTCCTAAATTAACTAGTGAAAAGAAAAGAATAAAGGGAAGAGAAAAGCCTAAAAATGTGTTCAATGTTTAGAAAATAATTCTTATTTTTCAGATTCTTCTTTTGTACATTATAAAAATATCACATATTTTTTTTTTACTTCTTTAACATTAATATAAGAGTCAGAATTTTTTTAAAAAAATTTTCAACATAATTATTAATAACCCGAAAAATAAGGTATAAGATCCTAGGATCTTGTATATATGACAATACAATTTATAATTAGAATGTGCACTCACATTAACTCAAAGTATCAATTAAAACCATACAATTTGCATGTTATGTTCACAACTTTAGTGGATGTGCTCAATTATATCAAAAATAGTAGAAGAAAATTTAAGAATTGAATAACAAAATTTCACACTTTTAAAGTAAACCATATGATCTAATTATAATTGCACAATTATATTCAAAAGAGTAGAAGGAAATTCAACATATTTAGTGAGTGGAAGAAACTTCAACAATTTATAGGGCACGAAACATAATGCATTTTACAATGAAATAACAATCGTAAAAAAAATAAATAAATATTAAACAATAGTTTGAATGGAAAAAATAACATATTATCAGCAAAAAATTAAATTCAAATACCCAACCAATGAATGAAATACAAATAAAGTATTATCAGCGAAAAAATTAAATTTAAATACCAAAACAATGAAATACAAACCTTCAGTAATGTTTGTCCACAAATCTTTTAACACAAATCACAAACTCTTTCTCGGATTATCAAAGCTTTCGATGAAATCAAAATAATGTAAAAATGTAAGCACTGAACAAGAAAAACATAACTTACCCCATCTCCTTATATAATTTTCGATTTGATAAAGCCTGCAACGGTCACCTGCTCCGACTCCCTTCAACGGTCACCTGCTCGGCTTCTCCAACAGGTACTCTGTTCGAGCAAGAAAGGAGGAAGAACGGGCGAGGTTAAACTAAAGCAAATCTCGCTACTTGGAGTAGCGAGATTTGCCACGCGTCGAGAACCGGGTGGAGGTAATTCAAAAGGCAGGTGGCAGAGCATTAATTATCCCATTAAAATCTCGCTACTTGGAGTAGCGAGATTTTCCACGCGTCAAATGGTGGTTGGCAGAGATTTACCACGCGTCGAAAGCGGCTGACAGAGCATTAATTCTCCCAAT